>NC_024318.1:18226489-18255314 GCF_000523025.1 Cynoglossus semilaevis | reverse complement strand
TGTTTGTAAAGCAGCAAAAAACAAAACCACACCATCCTGGTAATAACTTTTACTATCTGACTTCTAGATAAATCTCCCGTGACCACATGTATTCCTATCAGGCTTAGCTTGCCTTCAAATGCAAATTAATATCATATTTCTTATTTTACCAAATTATCTTTCCTGTATTAATTAACTGTATATGTGTACATTCATATATTGTTGCCACTCGCATTGCACACATAGTCATCCTCATTAAAGGATTTCAAGTTTATGAGGCTGTTTCCAAACCATCCTGGAGGAGTTGGTCATCTGTGCCCTTAAAACACATTTAATTATAAAGTCCAATGTAAATAGGACACAACATGGGCTGCATTCATCTGAACTGTCCAGGATTTTAATGCCAGCTCTGAACAGGATCATCGTTTGCTTTTATCTAGGGGCTGACCTCATTACTCTCATACACATGATGAGAGAACAGGGGAGTAATGAACAAATATCATAACCCTCTGTGGATGATCTGCTACATCAGCAACACTGACTCAGGTCAGCAGTGGAGGTGAGAGCATAAGGAGAGACGCAGAACATTATGTTTAGGAGACTGGGCTGAGACTTGTAGATGAGGTTGTATTAGGTGAGGGAATAAGGTGGAGGACTGTGGAGCGCAAGGTGCAGCAGGGCACACATCTGCAGTATAGATGGAGTTATATTACATTTATATAACATTGAATCTGATAAAGGCTGGTTTTAAAACAGGATGGTTGATCGGGGAAGATGTTCTGCTGCAGCTACAATTTTAACATAGTAATTTGTCATTACCTACAGTATTGCAGTTTGTTTTTTTTTTTGGGTGGGGGGCGCAGACATTTTCCTATGAACCAAAGCGGGGCCCAGCAGAGAAAGACTGACAACCATTGGCTTAATGTGACGCCAGTTTCCTGACTGCTGAAGCTGTTCTTTCCCAATCGTCTTGTAACGTCGACGTAACTAATTCCAAGGGTTTGCGCTATGTCTTCCAGAACTCTCTGCAGCAATCTTCCTCTTTGAGGATCCCCCAATTCTTGACTCTGTTTTTGACTTATTTTAACTTTGTTTTTCCCTTCATCCTACACATCAATGCATCTATACTGCCTAAGAATCATATCCCCTTGGCAACACTTTACCATTTTCTATCACTGTCCGATAGCTTATACCATGCAATTCTGTTCATACTTATCCTATTAGCTGATAGCACGGACAATGTTCACAGCAGTTTTCTTTATCCAGATCAGGGGTCACTCAACCTTTTTGGAACTGAGAGCTACTTCAACGGCACTAATACGAAGAGCTACTTGTTTGATATAGACTTCCCCAACAATGTAATAATAATTAGTTCTTGGTCATACAGTAGTAGACACTCTTCCTACCATCGTCATTTTACCCATTACCCCAAAAAGAACAGTAACAGTACAATTTCGGACCCTCTTGTTGACTAGTTTTATTTGGAGAACATACCCCGTGGGCACCTTAGGTAGTCCATGAGCTAGAGGAAAACCAACGCAGAGCACGTTTTAACCAATAGGATTTCATATTTTTTTAGGAGAACTCAACATCTATATTTCTTCATTCCTCTCTTTATCACCATCACTTTTCATATTTTTTTAGGAGAACTCAACAGCTATATTTTTGCATTCCTCTCTTTATCACCATCACTTCCTCGTCACCTCTGTCGCCTAGCCAACACATCTACGTCTACACTGAAGGCAAGTTTATTTTTATTGCCCATAAATGAACCATATCTGATTTGTCATGACAATAAACAGCAAACAGGTATTTTTAAAAATCTGTTCCATGGCAGTCATAAATCAGATATGTTTACCTTTTTTTTTTAAACGTGACAGTTCAGTTTGATCAGTGAATCGATTTCCATCCAAGATATGAATTGAGACATATGTCAAAGTAAGTGGAAAAAACAAATAGTCAAAGACTTGCTTTCCAAAGGTGACACCACAGCCACAGTAGTAGTGACGCTACCTTGTATTGTTAATATAAACACAATATATCAAAACCTGTTTTGTAGTTTATCCAGGGGAGATTCATCTAGGAATTTTGAAGAGGATAGTTTGAATCAAATGTGTTTCGGAAAGTTGGACTACAGGAATAAAATTGACTTGACTTGACGTACAACTATGTACGCCAATGACTTGTATTGTTTAAATCGATGAGCTTTAGCCGTCATTGTATGTGTGCCTAAAATCAATCTATACTCATATATTTTTTTTCAGCCACTCAATATGCGACTTGCATAAGTGGAAAAAGAAAGAATGATAAATGACATTTCTTGCCAGTGCTGAACTCCCAAACCACGGAACAATTGCTCCAACTCTTTCACTCAAATGCAAATGCAGGTGGCCAGAAAGAGAAACAAAAAACTGCAGGAGGTCGATAGATTTAATAACAGACCCTTAAGTGAACGTGCCCTTGAAAACTACAGACATGTGATTGGTAATAATCCTTTAAAGCAACAGTCCCCAACCTTTTTTGTACCAAAGTCTGCCGGTATCAGTCATTACTGTGGACCAGTAATACCGTGCCATTGTTGAAGGATCATTAAATTTTCGAAATAAAACATCTTTTAGACTTTATTCTGTTAGTATCAGAGTTTGAATGACCTGGTGTTTTGAAACATTACCAGATTATCAAGTAAATTAGTAAAACTTAAAAGTAGATTTTTTTCACTGTGTCCCACTGCGGCTGGTACCCCTGGGGTGGATTATTGTGTCCCACTGCGGCTGGTACCCCTGGTCCACGGGTCCCCTGGTTTAAAGGGTGGATTATAATTTAGATACTACTGCAATCAATCAAACAATCAATCTATTTCATGTTTGTGATTCTTTGCTGTGCCAAATGCTTCCTGTGAGAATCCTGTTTTTGTGAACTAACCCTCTCCTTTAAGCGCCTCCGAAAGAACTGCCTTTTTTTCACTACCACACCTGTGATCAAGGACCAATGAGTCAAAGATGTGGACACAAACTCAAAGCCAATCACCAATCAGACACCATCACAGCCTGCCGTCATTTCCGGACTATAAGTCGCATCTTTTTTTAACATGCTTCGAACCCTGCTGCTTAAACAGCGATGCAGCTAATTTATGGATTTTTACAGGCTAACAAAGTTCATACCGCTAGCGACCAATAACTTTTCAGGTGGGCTCCTGTGAGTTATACCAGTAGCGTATGTCTGTCTATGACTGGCTGTGTATATATGTGCGTGGTGCGTGCGAGAAAGAGAACGGTAGCAAAAGTTGAGATCAGTTTGAGCCCTGTCATGTTGAAGTGTGAGTTGGTTATAGAGGAGCTGTTAAAACACTGTTTATGTTCTGTTGTGCTCAGCGTGGCTGATAATAAAGACCCCAACTTCCCTGTTTCTGTTTAAGGGAGTTAGCCCCAAAGCTAATGTTAGCTTTGGCTCTGGAGCAGATCACTAGGTCTCCCCTGTGCATTCCAACTATGGTCAAGCTCCGAAGCAGGAAAGAGCTAATATGAAAAATTGTTACAACGTGGACACCTGCAGTTTTTAAATTTAGTGGGTGCGACTTATATTCAGGTGTCCTCAATAGTCTGGAAATGACAGTAACCATTGTTGTTATTATGTCATATTAATGTGATGTCATCTGCAAACCTTGTTGGTGTGTTGATTGGAAACACAATCATTTGTAAACTCCTGGTATTAACGCTAACTATCTGAGCTGTCAGGTGATAAATTAACATAACGTCACATGCAGCCATGTTCTGGGTTTACCAGCAAAGGAAAACAGCATTCGTTACCTCCTGCATTTGCAGGTTGGTGTTCGAGACCCTCGTCTTGGTGTCCAGCGGATTATGGGAGTTAGCAGAGTAGTTTTTCAAAGTGCGACTTTCCTTCAGATGGGCCTGGAGCTTCTCCCTCTGCCTCCTAAACACATAGAAAAGAGAATTATTAAACATGCTGTATATAAAAACAAATAAGCAAACAAATGTAAGTGCTTGCTAAGTCTGCAGGTTTTTATTACAGCACACAAGGATCAGTACAGACTATGTTTACTAGTTAGCCGTCAAGTGGCCTTGTACTGCAAGAAAAATGTATCGTACGTAGAAAAGCTGGTTGCTTTTTCTTTGACATCACAGAAATGTTTACGCAGGCTGTTTATCATATTATAGAAATTTTAGCAGACAAAGGCGTTACATAAAAAGTCTTAACCAAACACAAAATATTATTTTAAAAATGCCAGATGTTGGGGTGTATAAGAGAATAGATGTTACGCATCACCACGGAGTTTTGCGGACTTTTCTGTGATTTGATCACAACCATAACATAACATTGACCAATAAATAACATGTCCATGTTTTTCCTCTGCGTATATTTAACGAAGTATTTGACAAAACAACATTAACCTGCATTTTTTTCCACTTTCAAAATCCATCAAGCGGGCCATATTGAACCCCCCAGATGAACCAGTTTTGGCCCACAAGCCGTACGTATGAGACCCCCAGATGTTTAATATTGAAGGTAAAACTTAAAATTCTAGAGAGCAAATGAGTTGAGCGTATCAATGCCGATAATGAAACTTGGAGCGTCTGCGGATACCAATATCAATCCGATTCATTTATTTTCTCCACAAACATGCCACGTGCTGCTGATACTGTGTTATAGTTATAGTGTCCCTGTTTATGGAATGTCGCATAAAGATAACTTTATTTTGGCTAAAGCAATAGATCGGATTGTGTATAGCTGTTTGTCTTTATTTTCGATCCTGAAATTTTAACCAATATCGGACCGATATCGATCCTGCGTATCAGAACGAGCCTTCCCTAATTTGAACTAACTAAAACCTTTCATTCATCTTTCAGGCCATACTCATTGTTCTGTTGTTAATGTCAATGTTTAAATTGCGTGAAGGACCAGCGCTGTTTTAGTAGTTAATGGATATCAGGTTCCTCGATCCAGATAGTCATTGAAATTTGAAGAATAGTCATTAAATATATCCAAACTGTGATCAATTGAAATTGATCCCACACTTGGGAATTCATGTGTAAACACCAGTTTAAACATGTCCTAAAAGCGGCATGAATGAATTGTTCATTTTCACGTTTAATTATGCAAACTTTGACTCTCGTCCCTGATCGAAACCTCTAATTTTTTGTTTTGTTTAAACAACCCATTAAAATCCCAGTTTTTGAAACTAAGTTGTAGTTACTATTCATTGCAAATATTAGCCTTACAGTTACATACTGATACATACTGACCCTAACAATGACCCCAATTATGCCTAACTAATGACCAGAGCTATACAGATATCATATACAAGAAACTGCAATTATTACACCATGGGTAGCAATATGCTCTAATTCTTTTTTTTTTTTTCATTCAACTGAGGAAAAGACAGTCTGGAGGCTTAATTATACCGAGTCTGGTTACTGACCACTATAAATGGCCTGGATAAAATGGGCTAAGTACAACTTCATTCTGTCTAATTATCACATCCTTTCATTTCTCCCCCTGTCTGAGGCTCTGCTGAATCACTACAATGTTAATGAAGTGTTTACAAACAGTCTCACAGTGAACTTGGTCTACCTCACCCCTGTGCTGCTTTAATTATACCAAGATGAAGGCAGCAACATTTGTCGCCCGTCGCTTCTGGTAAAGTGTTTACCGAGCAACAAAAGATCCATTATCTCTGGCATATAATTTGATGCAATAAAGTCTGCGCCGCATGATGGTAGCACACACATTACTACTACTACTTTTCTTCGCCTCTACTGTTGAACAGCTGCAACATTTCAGTACATGACATACAGCAAAAAGGTCGACACACAGAGATCGATGCTTCACACAAGTAGATATAAATATACAGTTTACAGTTTTTCATTTCTTTTTCCCAGATGTGGAACGTAACAAATTACATGTACTCACGTCATTGTAATTGAGTAGTTTTTGTGAGTAATTTGTAATTTTTAAATTTCAAGTTTTAGCAATAGCTAGTTCACTTTTACTTAAGTTCATTTTGACTGAAGTACCTTACTTTGCTACATTGGAAAATAATCCATCACTGAGTAAAAGATTAATTGCAGGGAAAACAATTGCGGTCGGATGCGGCCCGTTAAACCTTACCAAATGATTTAATTTATTTATATTATCATTATACTTCTGTCTTTTCTCTGCAATCCTCATGTTTCCCCAATAGAAAATGATACAAGCATTTTAGCATTTTAGCATTTTAGCCTTTATGCATTACTTTTACATGTCATTTATCTTAGTTGACATGGACACTCTATCTATCTCCCCCCTGTTCAATTTTAGGACAACTGTGGCCCGCGAGTCAGGAAGTTTGCCCACGCCTGCTCTAGCCTGTAGTTAGATGATGGCTGGTGCGGAACAAAAAATGTAGGTCGAGGATTGCCAAGTGGAGAACACCTGTGGAGCAGACAACTCCAGAGAAGGAAATCCTCGGCCATATCTCAGCCAGCGCTTTGTTTTGAAATACAAACAAGACAATAACTATATCATGCGACGCAGATTGAATGTATGACCATTTTTGCATCGTAAGTAATTTAAAATTAACTACTGTAAGTAACATTTACTAAAAATATATATTTTTTACTTTAAAAGTAGATTTTTAGATGGGTACTTTTACTTGAGTAGAATTTAAGCAAAGTAAATATACTCAATTACATTGTTTTAGTAACTTTTTCCGCCTCTACTTTTCCCCAAAAGACTAGTTTATCATTTTTTAAATTAAATTTTAAATTAAATCATTAAAATCAAGGCATTTCAACCGAAATATGACCCAGTTCTACAGCAGTCTTGGGTCATTTTGAAACTAAAAAATGCAAACTGTTGCATCACAAGATGTCAGAGAACTCTATCCTCCGATTCTCCAATTAAATGCATTTGCATTTCTGCAGTTAAAGGATATGAGTAAACACGACTTTAAATTTTCTTAAGATGTATCCGCCAAAAATATTAAACCATCAATAAATCATGTTTTCTGGAATCTCCGGCTTAACCGGTTTCATGTGTACAATTTGCTGGCCTTACATGTTGGATTTAAGTATGACACAAGCAGTAAACTATATGCGTTAAAATGACTTTTAAATAGCCTTCATAAATACATGAAAACATTAAAATGTCTCATTTTATTAGTGATGAGCAAGATTTACTGTCACTAAGAACGTAAAGCATGTCACCTTTAGGATGGTTTATAGTCAGGCATCACATTAACTGCCTATAAGAATGTTTGTGTGAGTGTATATTTGCTTAAGGATACATCTTGTTAGGTTATGTGATAGCCTTAAAACAAGACTCACACTACATACTAACTTTAATCAAAAGCTTTGATTTAAAATTGCATTATGAATTAAACAACATCCCAGTGAAGTTTCCTTTCCTGTCTCACCACCAGAGGGCACTCATTTAATTCCCTTGATGTTATTGTAACATCATGAATCGATAACACCATACAGTTAAATATCACCGTATGATAGTCTGACTCTCGTTTTGAGGAGACTCATTTCTGGAAAGGCTCTCACTGCATACCTTCTTATTCGAGAAAAAAAAAAATCAATATTCCTGACTTCATTACGCGTACTCTGAAATTACCTGTCCATCATTACTCCATTTGAATATCTTTGTTGTCAGGATGCTCAATCACTCATATCATCATATTATGAAGTAATGCCCTGGCAATTACTGTGACATGCACTGTAGTCCACGTGCGTTGAGTGACAGCAGTTATGAACGATGTTTGATCCCATTATCTTGAGAGCTAGCAGTCTCTCACTCCTTGGCAACCAATTCAAAGTTTCTGCATCCAAGGATGAATATATGGCCCTGAATGAACAAATGCAAATATACACAGAAATAAAACCGTGGTCAAACCATGTGATATGACCTTTAAGTTATAATAGCTTATGAATATAAGTATGCATATAAAATTTTGATTACTGTCATTTCCGGACTATTGAGCGCACCTGAATATAAGCCACACCCCACTAAATTTAAAAAGAAAAACAATATTTGTACATATATAGGCCGGATGGAAAAAGAAAAAGAAATAACCAGGTTTAAAGATGCGGAAAAATCTACAAAACAGCAAAGGCTTTGGGATTCACCAGGTTACAAAGAAGTCCTGGAGGGAGTTAATGTAGCACAGCACACCGCCTCTGATGTAAGGCAGGAGAAGCCAGTCTAGGAAGCACAGAGTCTCTGTGGGGTACAAACTGTCCATTCACATCTCTTCCTGGGAAAGGTTCAGATGAAGTTCAGGGGTCGGTAAAATAACGGGGCGGTTTAATCAGGCTGTTGATCAGCAGTGAAAGGAGGATGTAGACCAGTACACCCATCATCTTGAGTATCGATCAAGATATACCACCTACACTACATACCATGAGGAACAACAGGAGTTGCGTGCCATCTTCACATGGGCTGATGACCACCGCTTCGAAGGGGCATTAAAACGTTTGGAAATTTGCCTCCCTTTGCCTTCACATAATTGAGGCCTGGGGCAGAAGCAAAAGGGCAATCTGGTGCGGAATTAGATCTGCAGTTGCAGAACACCTGCAGTGGCCACAAGATGGAGCTGGGTCACTGCGACATCCTGTTTGAGGCATCAAGTCCCACCAAGGACTTTGGACAATAGGGAACCACTACTGATGGAATTCTGGGAGATTGTTTGGAAAGCAGGATCTACCACAACCCTAGGCACGGTAATATTCAAACAAATCTGACCTCTGCGCTCAGGGACCACCGCGTCCAGTCGCTGGTGGACTAAGGACAGGTTAGCTAGACATCGGTGTCTGCTATCAGGCTAGCTCGAACTTGTGCCTGTCACACAAGTTCGAGCTAGATACTGTATCTAGCTCGAACTCTGAAGCTAACGCTAACAAGGTTGTCCGAGTGTCAGGAAAAGCAATATTGTGAGTGTGAGCCCAAGCACGAAGAAGGGCCACTGACGTCACTCTCCTGCGCCGACTCAGATCGTGAAGTTAGATTCAATTTTGTTACCTTTTTCGCGGGGCGGACATAAATGGGGTAAGCATTTCTGCTAGTGCATTTTAATTTGAATTATGGTAGCGATTGTCTTTGAAGTTTTTCATTCATTCTGTTTGGTATGGTTGTTTGATGATTTCCTGTTTTTCCATTGCTTCATTTGGGTCCTGCCTGTTTCCTAGTATAAACCTCTAAAGTTAATAACGCGCGGTCTTAGAATATAAATGCAATTGTCAAAAGCAAAGTTCAAATTCAGTTCAAAATACAAGTGATCACAATAGTTAGAATTGGTATAATGGAACAGTCACATAAAAACTAATTTCACAAGAAAAAACAATTACTAATAATTTAAGGTTTTAACCTCGTGAATAATCATTTTGATCTTCAGTCTAAAGCTGGGGTGTCAAACATACGTCCCACGGGCCAAAACTGTCCCACTTGGGGTTTAAATATGGCCCGATTGATGAGTTTTGAAAATGAAAAAATACACAAAATGTTTTGTAAAATTATATTTTAATAAATATGAAGATTTATCTAGTGTACTTCTTTGCATGAAAACAAAGGGGGAAAAATTGGGACTTATTGTTATTTATAGGTACGTAATTTTGTTATGATTGTACTGGTCCGCTTGACATATTTTAGGTTGTGTGTGGCCGCTGAACCAAAATGAGTTTGACATCCCGGTCTAAAGGCATACTTTTTGTTTTGTGAAATGTGGTTACAACAGTCAACAGGGTGACACAATACTTAAAGTCTGAAAACACATTTGTGCCACAACAGACAGCAGGAAGAACTAAGCCGAAACCAATGATCCGTGCAGTGATTCCACTTGTTCCCGCTCAAGTCTGTACCAACAGTTGTCTGTTATTTTCACTCTCCTACAGCAGGATTACCCTTTTTACCTCATGGCCCACTGACAAAATCAGTGCATTAAAATGTGTTTATTTCACCTACTACAGTTCCCCAATCCTCTGTTTGGATATGTACTTACCAGATAAGACTGCAGCAACTGCAGTTGATTTACCAACATTGATTTTTCCCAGTGGACTTGTTTGCATTCAGAGACAAACATAATATTTGGATGCCATGGACTGACCCACATGATTTATTTTCTCTAAATTTCAGCTGGGCTTTTGTTTATTGTCGGAAATAAAGTTACACATTCAATAGTTATTGGATAGTAACGTTTCCCTCATGTTGTGCGTAACTGGAAGACGGTATAAATGTACCTACTTCATAATGTCTTAATAAACGTTTCCGCAATTGATTATTGTTTACTGAAGTTACAAACATTGCACATTGCGGGCCACACAAAATGACTTGGCGGGCCACATTCGGCCCACGGGCCTTGGGTTTGACGCGTGCTCTAAATCATTCTTCTGGGGTTGTCTTTTATTCTCACAACCTCGAGATCAATATTTACTTCATGACCATGTTTGTACACGGTAAAATATTGGATGTCAATCCAAAAGTGCTATGTGCGTATTTTTTTACTTACTTGTTGCGGCAGTAGAGGACCATCGTGAGTGTTCCTAGGAGGCTGATCGTCATGGCAATGAAGGTGATTGACAGCACCTGTCTCTTGTTCACCTCTTTGCTCTCTACGGGGAAACAAAACAGAGTGAAGAAACCATATTAATATTTGAAGAACACACTCTGGGGGAAAAAAAAAGTCATAGATCATGCATGTTTGTGTCAAGGTTTCCAAAGTAAGAGATGCACAGGAGTTTTTTTTGTGTCTGTGTGAGTGCGCGTAAGGATCCTGCAGTCAATACTGATTTGAAAACAGATTTTAGTGCTGTATTACTCCTGCCCTTCAGTCTCACTACAGAACCTAATAAAACAAAGTTCAGAGAATTAGGTTTGTACAACTGCTCGGAACCCCCTTCCCATGTGCTCAGCCGAAATCCTTAATTATCACCACATGAAATGTAATAACAAGACAATATCTGTTTGTAAAACATGGACAACATTAAAAAAAAATATATAATTCTACGGCAGGAACCAGCTATTCTTAGTCACCGCACAGCTCAGTTTATCAGCGCCACCACATCGCGTCACGGTCTGATAGACACAGACTGCGTTCGAAATGGATGCCGCATGTAATGGAGCTTGAATATATGGAGACGAGAAGAGTTATGGCGTGGACGGACGTCATTAGTGGAGAAAAATGGAATCTGTCTTGTTCCCTACAAGTAAATCATAGTCGCCTTCACGTGCATTAATAGGCGATCGATCACGTTTTATTTAGTGGGACACGGATGTAGACCTTGAGAGGGAATAACAATGACAAAAGGTGCTAGGTACCTATACTAAGTTAAATGAAAGCCTATTTGTCAAATTATTTATATAAATATATTTATGTATGTATTTTTTTTAAAATTCCAAGGCTGCAGTACAAAAAGAGGTGGCTCACAACTCCTGATGAGAACGTCAGCGGTCAGGGATGAGTGTTTTCAGTCTCGTAGCATGATGACAAAAAAAAAAAAAACGACGTGAAGCTTAAAGGCTCTGTGAAGCATCTGTGATTGATATGTTACTAATTTATGAGGACATCAGGCATGCGTGTCAAACCAATTGATTTGATTATACTCTAGGATTAGAGGCGACTCGTCTTCAGGAAAACCTCAGATAGTCCAGTTGCCCCAGTGAATGTTTGAGGATAAAAAAACCCTTAATACTGACATATCATTATTTATCCCAATGATGGACAATCAGATCTATAGTACGTTATAGGCCTCCTGTGCATTTCACATTTCCATTTATGCATTTAGCGACTCACAAGAGCAGGATTAACAATCAACAGTCAAGGAGACCAGTAGTTAGGAACACAGGGCTTCCAGAGTGCAGAGGTGGAGACAAGTGCTGACGTGTTCTTTTTTAATGCCATTAACGTTATGACTCACTGTCACTTTAAATTAGATAAAGACAGGGGAAGACAGAAGGCAGGAAAGACACGTATGGAGAAATGTGACAAAGATAGAGTTAGGGAATTTGTAGGGACTCAAGACTGAGTATTTACTGTTCTGATCACAAATCATATAGTTATTTAGTGAGGTGAGAAACTTTTTTTTTTTTAGTGGAGAAGATTAATTCAAAAATACATTATGACGAAACTATACGGACCAGACCAAGATTCCCTGAATTGTATTTTAGTTTAATGGACCTCATTGTGTTTTCCCATAATACAACTGGATTTCCTTTTTATACCAGTCCTGTGTGTTAAGTCTTGAACATTTTCAAACGTCTTTCAACCCCAGTCTACACGCAGGTAATTAACTCCATTCAGACTCAAATGACCATGTACGTGGTACTGTAATTATTTTAAATATAACTAGTTTAATAAAAATAAAATGTGGTACTCGTTTGGAGTACACTGGTACAGAAGTAACTGTTTTACTGTAGGTCCGAAGAATGTCCTAGAGCAGGGGTGTCAAACTCATTTTGGTCCACAGGTCACGTACAACCTCATCAGATGTCAAGTGGACCGGACCAGAGCGATCATAACAAACAATAAGTCCAAGTTTGTCCCATTTGTTTTCATGCAAAGAAGTAAAAGTATTAATAATAATAACAATAATAAAAATAATATAATAATAATAATAATAACAATTATTATTATTTTATTATTATTTTAATTTTTTATTCATATTTAATAAAATATGATTTTTTTTAAATATCCAGAACTTGAAGTGTTTCTGTTTTTTTTTTCTTCCAAATTTATCATTAGGCTGTATTGAACCCAGCAGCGGACCGGATTTGGCCCATGGGCCGTATGTTTGACACCCCTGTCTTAGACCACTTCATAATAAAGTGGCTCGAGTTTGAATGAGTTTAGGTCAGCTCCTTGTTTGCTTATACTACCTTCTAGGTCTGCAACTGAAACAAGGTCTTCTTTTGTATCAATATAATTTTGTCAATGTTTTGCATTTATTTTATTTTTTTTGCATTGTGTTTTTGCAACTGTGCTGCAATGCTGTATTTCTTACAACACGTGACTCTTATTTTACACTTAAAGCACGGCCGGCAGTAGAGTTGCCTTTTATTAAATATTGTGCCATACAGATTAGTAATGTTATTGCAGTTGCCTTGGTCGTTATTCCTATACTGAAGTTTAATCAATAAGTGATGGACTAAAAGCTAAAATACCAGGGAAGCAGGATCATATACAGTAAAATGCAATAAAGCCTTCAAGGTTCTGCTTGTGTTATATATATCACATAGCCCCGGAGATTGCATTTCAGAACTAATACATTAGGAGAACTAGAATTTTCTCCAACGCCTCCTGTGACACTGCAAAGGAAGTAGACGATGAATCGATGGATCAAATCGTAATTACTAATGATTAATATGGTTACAATTTTGAATGGAATGACAACCCCTTATTCATATATATATGTGTGCAAGTGTGCGTAAAATACAATACTAATTAAAAAATACAGAGTTAGGTTAGCTCAGAGGTTCCCAAAATGGGGGGCGTGCCCCCTAGAGGAGCCAAAGTGCCATTGCAGTGGGGTGCAGATGGAATGAATAAATGAAACGTAACGCAGCATATTGTCCAACGCTGTAATGCTGAAAACGGATTGGTTGTAAAACTAATATCTGATAATAATATTGCAAAAACAACCATTATTTTTTAATTCCTGCTCTCATTTTTGCCGTCGCCCATGTTAACTGCTCGGACCAGCAGTAGCAGCCCTGCGTAGTGCGCCCCCGTCACTGCCCGCCCACTCTGGCCAAGTGACCAAAGTTGGCAAAATGGATGAGTTTAAGGTGCGTAAAAACAGTTAATATTTAAAATGTGTGAAATCAACAATCAATCAAAAGCCCACGAAATATGGGTCCTGTTTTTTTTTTGGGTGGGGGGCCTAGAAAGTTCCTTATGAACCAAAGGGGGGCCCGGCAGAGAAAAGTTTGGGAACCCCTGGGTTAGTCTAATAGTTTGGAGTTTGCTGTGGACTTTTAATTTCTACATAGCTGACTGTGGTGCCTGATGTGAGTGTACAAGTCAGTGAAAAACCATTATATCCCAAACCCATTTCCTGTTTCATCTGCTGTGTTTAACTTTCTATACATCAACTCATTCATATTTTTTGACATATAGAATTAATATTAAGGCGATTTAGACTAAATGCGTTTAGACATATGGATGTGTCAGGCTGCTGGCAGACAGTGTTGAGGTCTGTTGCAGAAAAAAAATGTAATTTGTGTTGCATTTATTAAATTATAGATAAATCACTGGCCTTTAACTTGAAGCCAATATCTCGTAATATAAACTGGCAGGACTTTGGGTTTGACCCGAGATGTTCATGCCAGAGCAATTCTAACAGTCAACACTCAAAAAACCACCAGTAGATTTAGGTTTTAAACATTCCATTCAATAAAATAACAACCTAACAACCAAAAACAAAGCCACAAGGAATTATATTTATATTGTATAAAACCATCAGTACATATTATGTTTACAGGAGGTAATGGGTTAAATGAACTTGGCAATTTTGCTCAGTACTCAGTACTGTTTTTTTTTGTTTTTTTTTTCAAAGTCAAGCTACAGTCCATTTCCCAGCATCTTACATCATGATTGTTTAGAAACACAGATTTGTTTGAAGCTAACGTAACAGAAAAGAAGCTACAATCATTGCCAAAAAAGGTAAGGTAAAAAGGTAAAATAATGGCTTAAAAAAAAAGAAGAAAAAAAAGGTAAAATAATGGCTTGGTGGACAATGATTAGGGCTTGTGAGTTCAAGTTTGAATTTTCAGCTTCGGTTGAGAAATGGTTTTGTTGTGAGTGAATGTCAATGACTCGGCTTTCAAGAAGATACGGCTGCTTCTACTGCTTTTCTAAAGCACGAGGGAAAACTCATCAAAATGAAATGTGGATGCTCTAAGCCTAAATCAAAGTCCATTAAATCGCACAACACTGCGCTCACAATATAATATCCCACATACATCTGCTTCTGACATGGCCGACACTAGAGAGCATGCACAAGGGGATCGAGCAGAAAAACAAGTTCCTTCATCAAAAACTGCACTGATCAATTAATAAGTGACAGCCGATGTGGAACACTTGTAGCTATTTATATATAAAAACTATTTTTTTTTAAATTACAAAATAAGCCCTTAATGCTTTCTTAGGCCTCCCAACAATTACGGAAAAAAGCACTAACCACGCACAGGAGGAGCTCAGCAATTTCATTGATAGCCTGGCCTGTGGTAAAGCCCCCAGGTGCTGACAGATCACGCCTGATGTTATCAAGCTTGGGAAACCCTTCTTACAATCTGTATTTCTGTAATCCCCTCTGTCTCTGTCAGAATCAAGGCTCTGTCCCCCCCCACTGTACACATGAAGCCAAGATTATCACATTATATAATCTCAGGGGAGACCTCAGTGAAAAGTGACATGTCTTTGCTCAGTGTCATGGGGAAGCTCTCGGTGTGTTGCCCTCCCAAGGAATCTAGCTCCTTACAGAGTGTGTCTGCTCTCACTTGCTATGCGTCTTCACCCTTCACCCTTCAGCTGCAGGAGAGATGATGGTGGCAAAGGAGAACGGTGTATCTCCACCTTTTCAACCTCAGGAATACCATTACACAGACCTATCCATATCCATCAATAAGTAATTTCAGAATGCAGGATTCGGTCTGTCTGAGAAGAGAAACCTCAGAGACCATACCAATAAGCAGTCGAGTGTCCTGGTGTTGGCCTGACCTTCTTTGGGATATTCTTCTTTCTCCCACTGACTTTTGCACTTGGGCCTGAAGAGTTTTACCTACACAGCGCAGAAAACTTTTAACTGTGAGTAAGGGCACTCTTGATGTGATTCTTATCGGCAAATGACCCACAACTAACATCCAACAGTAAATCAGGATAAAAAACTACCGGTAATTGATTTCCTGAAGGGAACTCCCAAGGTTCTATCTGTCCATCCATCCATCTATCCATCCATTCATCCATCCATCTATCCACCCATCCACCTACCTAACTACCTGCCTACTTCCTATCTTGAGACTCTTGTTTGCATGTTCACTTTTCCCTTCAGTTTTTTGAATTCCCATGATCAGGGAATTCAAAAAACTGATTCACAGGTAGAGAAGTCAAGATTCTGTCAGACATTCATAACACTGAGCTCTGAGGTCTCTGCACAACTATTGCATGTCATCAGGAACTTTCTGTACAGCGGTAAGTTTTGGAATCCCCACACCTGAGTACGGAAAACAGCTTCTGTCTGGAATGTGTTCGCTTTCTGGGCATTTTGCAGTGGAACAGAGGATACGATACGGAAGTCTTGAAACATTTACTCAATCTACCAGTGTACTTCGTGTCTTGCAATGCAATAAACTCCCCCTTGCCCTTTCATACTCAGCTGTCAACAAGTTTCAAGACTACGTGGGGATGCATGCAAATGTGACATAAAGATAGCAAGGATGGTGTTAAGGTTCCTTCATTTGTAGCCAGTCCATACATGTAGGAATCCACTGTTTTGGGGGACAAATATATCTTCCTACATCACACAACACAAACTAGAAACCTGTGGGCAGAAGCCTCCACTCCTGCTCAAGGCCCCGGTCCAATTCTCTATGCAAACTGCAAAAAAAAAAAAAGACTGCTGCTCCTCGGAAGGTTGTCCAGCAATTGAAACTGCAATAAAAACTTTTCAGGCTTTGGGTGCCATCCATCACCAGCACTGGTGGACAGATGCCTGTGGAGTGTTCCAGTCAGACTAATGTCACTTAGCCATTTTAATCACCCAAAGACACAGCTATCTTAAAGTAAAAATACCTGTGGGAAGACCACACATCTGTCCTTAAGACACAGTGTCTCTTTCATATTAATTATCCTGTCCTGTTCTGTACGAAACCCTCATTATACTGGGGCTCTCATACTGAGGTGGTATAAACCAGTGGTCCACAACCGTTTTTGTACCAAGGACCGGTCACTGCGGACTAGTAGCACCTGATGGAAGTTGATTGTTGGAAGAAATCTTCAAAATACATCTTTTAGACTTTATAGGAGTCAATGACATTATTTTGAAATATAGCCAGATTATATTTGAAAGTGGAAGGTACATGGATATGACTGGATTCTTTCTGAATGAAGTAAATTAGTACAAATTAAGTACATTTTTCATTGTGTCCCACTACGGCCAGGTAACAAATGATCTACGGCCCGCTACTGATACACAGACCTGGGGTTGGGGACCCCTGGTATAAACATTGACCTGTGAATTAGAAAGAACCATTTCATGTAAATTCACAGTGGTGTCTTTTTCTTTTTCTTTTTGTTTAGTGTCAGCTATCTTAGAGAAAACCTTCATCGCAATTAATTTACTGCGATTTTTCGAAATAATTTACTTGGCTTTTCATCAATATGGTATATTCACAGGCAGAAAGTAAAGAGTAAATAAATGGATGGATGGATGGATGGATGGATGGATAGATGCATGGATAGATAGATGGATGGATGGATGGATGGATGGTTGGATAGATAGATAGATAGATAGATAGATAGATCATCATTTACTTCAACAAAAAGTACAACAAATATACAGTTTAAGTTATTTAACTGGATACAAGAAAAAGTATAGAATCTGTCCAGACTTTATATATTTTTAAAGAACTCTCACTGCATGTAGTCTCGCCAGTGTCTAGGTGTTATGACAACTATAAACCAATGCCAAAGCTGAAAGCACATTAACCACTTTTTCTACAGCAAGGCACAAAGGGGTCTAGTCGCCATGGCCACATTTAAAAGGATACAGAAAAGTGTAAGAATAGTTTAGAGGTTCATATCAAATCCAGATAAAAGCTTTGCTCTTTGAGATTGAAGGGCAGTCAGCAGAGTCTCAAGTTCCTGGCTGAGCTGATCTGTTTATTCACTGAATTGGGGGTGGTGACCGTAAAGATAGGCTAAAGATAGGATCAGAAGCCCTTAAAAACCGTCAGATACACTGGAGCCACAGATCTAACACCTTATCTCACGGAAAACTGCATGGTTACCCTCCTTGGCAGAGGGCAATTATGATATGAATGATATAAGTGATAAATAAAACATCAAACAGAGTTCAGTTCTGCAACAGCAAACGGGACAATAAATGAACTGGTAACAAATAGCAGAAGTACAGTTTTGTACGCCTTTATCTGAGATTTAGAACATTAGAGTTAGCATGTCTACCTCTCCCCTCCATGCCTCAGGTTACTGCATCAGAATAAGTGGTGCAGTAGTACCTGGCTGAAGTTTCTGGGGCCCTCACTAGAAAGTCTGTTTGGAAGAGTTTATAAGCGGTCAAGAACAGAAAAGGTACCTCTAACTGCAAGTGTCAAATCCAACCCTGGAGATGTGATTGACAGGAAGGGCTAGCCCAGGGCTGCCCAATAAGTAGGATCTAACAGTAGATCGCAAAGGGAGTGGTGGTAGATCATGGGCAATAAAAATAGAAAAGATTAATACACAATTATAATTTTACAGTGTGTAGTACTGACCGTGTAGTTTAAGAATGTAATCATACTATGCCGTACAGCTACATGCATTTCATCAGTACCCCAACCGATAATGTCTATGTGAAGTATATTCAGGGAATATATATTCAATGGTTTCAATTTAGGTAGGTCACTTTAGTCTGGTTATGTGGATAGTAGCGAGAAATGTGTTTTCAGGGAAAAATAGGAATCAAAGGATTGGTTCTATAGTAGTTCCATAGTGGAGCGGTTAGCACGCCTGCCTTGGAAGCAGAGAGCAGGGAGTCCTTCGATTCCCAGAGGAGCCACATGCTTGACGCTCGATAATGCTAATGTAAGTCACTTTGGATAAAAGCATCTGCTAAATGCATAAATGTAAATGAACCTGTCTGACATGAATCTCTTGCTCATTCCGCAAAAAGAAAAATGTTGTTGAGTTGCACAGTTCCAAAAACATTTAATATATGAGTGATACCTCTCTAATGCATGATCAGAGTGATCAAGTTTGTTACTATTTATTAAGAAAATAAATTATATTTATATTAAATTATTAAAAAAACCCCTGCTGGTTCTGGTTCCAGGTCTGCTTACTATTATTATCAAATTGGGACTTGCTTTCTTTTGTTAAAATGCTAGAAGATATCGATGTCTCCCAAGATGAAAATGCCTAGGCTCTTGCCATGTTAACATTAGTAACACACCAAAGTAAATAAAAAACACTTCCTGACTGATGTAAAAATGAACTTATGCTACCATGCCAAGAATGGAATGAACAAAAAATTATTAACTAGGGGTCACATGAAAAAGTGAAATGAAATTTTAAATACTTTAATACAGGGTTAAAACAGCTTCACTTTTGCTATTTTAGCGGTGTTAGCATGCTAGCAACCCTGACCATGAAACACAGTGTGAACAACTAACGTTTTTGTTTGTTCTCTGGAGGATTTTGCCAAAAGTATGAAAGTATTTCCTAACCTACTGTCTCATTCCAAGAGTTCCCATATGTAGCTTGGTTGCTAAGCTAAGCTAAGCTCTTGTAAGTTGCATTGGATAAAAGCAGATAAATGCTCTTTTAAATTTTATAATAACTTCTTTAACAGACATCCTAGGTTTAAATGTGTAACTTACTTTATTGGTCTTTAACAAGGCTGGCTAAAGATGTGTGCTGGGAAGGAAAAGTGTGGCAGCAAGAACAATGTTGCTGAGGCATAAAACCTCTCAGTGAATATAAATGGGGAAACTTGTGAAATAGCTCCTCGGATTAGATCATCTGTCACTGTCATATTTGCATAGTCTCAGCAGGTTTTCTGACAAAAAAAAGAAAGAAAAAAACCACCGACTGCACAACAAATAGAAAAGAATGACTACCCCCCCCCCACCCCCCTTTTACAAAAAACATATAAATATAGAGGCAGTCATGTATAACCAGAGAAAGGGCACGGTTTCAAGATAATCTTGTTAGGGGTCCACATCTGAAAAAAACCTTGCATCACGTCAGCCAAGAGAAAAAAGTGTCTGCTGAGTGCTGGCTCACACCCCCAGCCTCGAAAGTGTTAACTAGTTTTCTGTACTACGTAGAAGAAAGTCACAACCAGCCGTAAGGATCGGGGGGTGATGATGAAGGGAGGCTGAAGGTACTCACCCTTCACAGCCTAGCAATTGTTCGCCTGGGAACAACTCGGACATATAACATCTGATGTAAGTCTCTTTGGTCAAGAATAAAACAAAACTTAAAGAAGTCACTTATGAAGGCGGGCTATCTGTGTGCACCAATACTAATGGGGAGTGCATTTAGTGCATTTAATAGACCCCGAGTTTCTCTCCATTCTCACTGTTTCCAAGGAGACTGCAGCGCATTGGTATTCTGAGGGGACACTTCATAAGCAATTGAGGGAGAAAGGAAAAGAGTATGAAAAAATAAGGAAAGCAAGCGAAAGCAATGAGATGGTGTGGAAAACAAGTGCAATGAAGACGTAAAGAAACTGTAAATATTTCAAACAAATACAGACCATTCAGCGTACGAAGCGTTTGGCTGTGAAGACGTGCGTTTACCAAGATGGCGTTCAACACAGATATATCATTTCAGATGATATACGCGTTAATGTCACATGCGATTAAGCACATCCGCATTTGACAGTGTGGCTGGGTGACAGTAATGAGGCATGCAATGTATGTAAGTAAATGTACAGCACAAACAAGTGAAGCAGCTGTGTGATGTAAACAGCGGCGACTCGTGCAAATGCAAAGCCAAGAAAAGCTTCCTTACCCATAAACTCGATGCCCGTGTGATCTGTCGTTCCATTCGAGCAGAAGAAAGAGTAGGAGAGACACAGAGAATACATTTTTAATTAATGTCATTGTGCGTTGCCATTGTTTTACATTTCATTTTAAGATCAGCGTGGTTGTGTGTTTCTTTTTTTTACGTAGGTTGTAGTATGATACCTTTATTCGCATCACAGAAAGGCAGGAAAAAACACTGGGGAAAAAATGCATAATGAAGAAGGAAAAAACGAACAGTATATAAGTCGCACCGGAGTATAAGTCGCACCAGTGCCCTCTAGCGGTTGTCAGTGTGAAAATAACGAACATGTAAATTTTCAGCGGTACAGGACTGGCAGATAAGTGCCCTCTAGCGGCTGTCAGTATAAAAATAACAAAAGTAAAATTTCAGTGGTACAGGAGCAGCAGATACTGGTACACAAGCCTAGAGACATTTCCTATGTAAAATTAAAATATAATAAAATTTTAACAAAATTTAAAAGTTTACATTTATATAAATTATTTGTGAATTCCAGCCATAAAATTCCATTAATTTCCCAAAGGGAACTCCCGTAGGATTAATAAAGTGCTATCTCTCTCTCTATCTATCTATCTCTCTATCCATCTATCTATCTATCTATCTCTCTATCTATCCATCCATCTCCCTATCTATCTATCTCTCTCTCTCTCTCTCTCTCTCTCTCTATCTATCTATCTATCTATCTATCTATCTAAAGAGGCTGCCTTTATAAGAAAGACCAAAGAAGTGATGTCACTGCTATCTCTGACCACACTGACTGAGATTTATCCACGTGGCCTTGATTCTGTGTGTGGTGAGCTGCTCTTTCTAGAAAACTCTGTCCAATCTGCTTCTCATCTTATCAGGCAATGCTGGCTGTTCATGTTTCACATTTAGCAATGACCCAGAGAAACCTCTCCCTCTCGCTATGATCGGTGATACCCGTTCTGCCCTTCGAGATACCTGTAATGTGCGTTTGAGGAAAATGATGAAGCACTTCTTAATGAACGTTTGGAGATAAATCTCCATCGGGATTTACACTTCAAAGTTCGACCACACGCCTTAGGAATATTAAGCTTTCACTAAGCCAGTGGTTCTTGTTATTATCAGATATCAATTTTACACCGCCTTCAATCAATCCTTTTTTTTTTTGCCAATATTTTGATAAAATTTACAACATTGGACAATATTCTGCGTTACGTTTAATTCATTCATTCCATCCGCAATTTGGGAACCTCTGCACTAAGCAATCCTGCATTTGTGGAGGCCGGTGTTGTTTCTTTAAATTTCTATAAACACCATACATTTGTCACAAATATTTTTGTAAATGATTAATATGAATTATTTTGGTCATTTATTGTAATGTTTAAAAATATCCGGTATTGTAAAACAAAATAAATTTACGAATTCTTGCAACATTTGTTTCGTTTCGCTTTGTAGCTAGCAATGCGTGGTAACATCTGAGTTACACAGAAATACACAGAGATAGTATTATAATAACTGCAGTGACTGTTGATCTCCGTGGAGACAAAGGGAATTGATGTTGTGATCTGTCACCATATCTGTCAAAGTGATGGAGAGTGTGCAGTTCGTCAATCCTCTGGGCAGAGATATAAGCACTGCTGCCGCCAGGGTTAGCAACTCAATTCACCATGGAGCTCAATGAGTAGAGCTTAGCACTAAAGCTGCAGAGGTTAGGGATTCCATTTTCTGCAGAGCTCAGTGGGCAGTGCATATATCAGCGCACGAGCTGTCAGGACGTGAGCTTCGGTTTTCGCTGGGGCCACCTATACTCAAGACGTATGCACTGCAGCTACTGCAAACCACACAACATGATTCATAGGTGCCATAAGTGGAATGCTGTCTGAGGAAACTGATGACCTATGGTTCACTGAGTGTCCAAGAGAGTCCATACTAAATGCCATGTTTGAATCGAAAACATGCACTGGGAAGTTTTACGATAGTATTTTTAAAACCTTAACTGCCTGACTATATTATAAAATGAAAAGAAATTGTAAGATTTGAATTTAACAAAAAATGTAAAGCTATAGTTTGGGGGATTATCTTAAATAAATTGGCGGCATAGTCAAAAACAGAGGGAGAAGCATATACTTGGAATATACTTTTGGGTTGAGGGTGGGTGGTTGGGGATGCTGGGGCCAATACCAAGAATCACCAGTATATGGTGTATATCCATCACCCTGGATAGTTCCCCCTTGCCTACATTTCATAAAAAACAAACAAACAAACGAAAAACAGAGAGTAAACACCATCTAAGTTATGTGCTCAATTCAAGGCCCGCAGGCCAAATGTGGCCCGCCAAGTCCTTTTGTGTGTCCCATGGGAGCTTAAAAAAATGTTTAATTGCCTTATACTAAAGTCCATGCTTCTGAGTTTCTTAACTTGATAAATAAATGTTTTATTACACAGAGCAATTTGCAATATTTGTAACATAAATTTATTCAGTTACAACCAGCCCTTCAAGGGGGAACTGTATTGCTGAAGTGGCCCCCCCATCAAAATGAGTTTGACAGTCCTGCTTTAAATGCCTCAGTTAATCACCTTGCCTTATTACATTGATCAGAATGACTCAAATGACAAGGATGAGTCACCACAAACTGCTAACAGAGATAAATATTTTCATCAGCTACATGCAAAGTGGTGGTGGCTGAAAAGTAACTTGTTTTGAATGCCAGCCCATTTATTGGCAGTGGAAATAAAAAAATCAACCATTTGTATTGGGCGTCCAATTTATTGAGTTTTAAAATGCAGTTCTATCCAAAATGATATGTTTCAATTTGGACAATTTTGCGGCACTGTAGATGTTTGAGGCATTACATCTATACTGTATTTTAGTGTTTTTTTGTCTGATTTGCACAATCCTTATCAGCCCGTACTCTCAGATTAAAATAGTAAAGGTGCATTATAGTGTGATTACATCACTACTAAAATGTATAAATAGCATTTTTTTTGTTTCATGAGCTTGATGCCTTTTACAATTGTTGCTATGGAGGAACTCTGATAAACTGATAAACATCAACACTGGAAAGATAGTTTTTATTTGGTTTATGAAATCCTCCATAGATTAGTCACCAGTTAAGTAACCAATACGGAAACACCATACCATACCATACTTTTTAAAAATATATATATCTGTAATACAAAAAATGTACCATAAAATGCAAAAAATAAATGTATATTTAAAAACCTGATTTTCATTTAATTGTCAAATTTGCCACTAATTTACCATTTTCCCAAAAGTCTTTGCTTCCTTTAAGCTCTGCATCAGTCCACAGTCTCAGCAGTACAGTATGTGGTTTACACTTTGTTGGCCAGCCTGTAAAATTGAATGCTTTTCTATCTGACCTTCTTTATTATTGTTTCTTCACAATAAGAGACTTTTGTTTTTCACCTGCGGCGGTTGCTACGGCAACTGTAGACCCTCTTTTATCCGAATCACTCGTGCTCGGTAATGCTGTTATCTGTTACTCTGATGTAAATACTACATGATCGCAAGCGAGCACAAACTAAATACTTCGTACCTGCACCCAGTAATCATGCAGTCACAAAGTATTTACATTTTTAAAAAAGGCTCTTCTGAATATTACTAACGCATTTGTGATTCGTCCTCGCTAAGGTTGATGACTTGGGAATTACTTCACAAACCAAAGTATATAAGCAGAAGTATATTAGAAAAATAAATCATATTTATTGAATAGTGAATCAAAAAACTTTACGTACATGAAGTTTTTCTGCACTTTCAACGTAGCTTTCATAATTCATCAAGAGGAACGGATTGAACACCCTAACGGGGTGCTTCTGGCCCACGGACTAATTCCCATGACAGGGTTGTGCTAACAAAAACAACTGTTGCCGTGGTTACTTTTTTTAACCTTAACCCTTAAATTAACACAGAAAGTTAGAGCACGGTGATTGTCTTCAAACACTTTCAAAAGAAAATCTGATTCCCCACATATAGCAATTGCGGACCCAAGTACCACCAGTGGTACGTCCCCCGTAGTTTGAGCACCAACAGAGCAGGTCACTACATTAACCTCTACAAATATTAAAGGCTCATTGTTTCTGTATTCATTGAACTGCGACCAGTCAGACAATCCATAACAGAATTTACATAAAAACCAAAGAAGAACAAACAGGAGAAAGAGAGAGAGAGAGGAAGGGAGAGGGAGAGAGAGAGAGAGAGAGAGACACAGGGAGAGAGAAGGAAAGAAAGCGGGAGCGAGTGTGAATTCAACCAGGATTATGTGTTTTGCAAAAATCTTTTCAACACACCCAAAATTATCTTTCCCTTATTGTAAGGCAAGGAAAACAGACAAAAAGCTCTGACCACTTGAAATAACTTTCAGAAAACCTTACTTTTAACTTACTTTTGTATAAAGAAATACTTTCTAAAATAAATTGACCGATTCTTCTTGTGTTAAGAACTTTTTTTTTTCATTTGTTTGTTTCGTTTGTTTACTTGTTCGTTTTTTTGTGTTTTGTGGAATAAAAGGTAACACACACACAAAAAAAGAATGCCTAACAAATTCAAAAAAGTCAAGGTGGGATGTTGCTAACAAAGAGCTGCCAGAAATAAGAAAATAAACATAAAAAATAATAAAAAATGAATACAGACAAACAAAATACATTGCAGATTTGAGACAGCTTTTCACTTTCTCAAGTTAGCAATGTAGCATGCGGCCTACAGCATATTGTTTCTGTTGTGTTTCTTCAGCCATACTCCTCTGGAAACAGCATCAGAAACACATGTTCATAAAAAGTTTGCCCCCGAGCTGCTGTCCGCCTGATATTGAAGTATATTTATATACCAGAAATGATTCAGTCGGCAGGGGAAAAAAAAAAATCCATGTAGACATTTAAAGCAATTTTAGAAAAACACATTTTTTTCCAGCCACAGGGGACTTGGCTAGTGTTCTGAACCTACTGCAGAAGCTAATAACAGTACAACCTGACAACAGAGGGAAGACTCAAGAACTAGGAACTGAACCGGTAACTGTCACACAAAAATAACACCAGATTTTTTAAATATAAAATGTATATATAACTATATTATATAATATATAGTTGGATGGAAGGACGCACTTCATTGTATTGCCTACAGATGGAGTGGGGTGCTAACTAAAGTTCCCAAAAAACAACAATATAGTCAGTGTAGCAAAATGTATGACATACAACCTGTGAATATAAACCAAGCTGTCGTCTGCGTATAGCGCAGCATAAAGACATATTTGTCCGCTTTGCTCATCCACTAATTCCCGTGCGAAATTTGTTTCAACATCACATGACAGAATGATGGAACAAGACTTTCTTAATAAATTAATGGGAGATGGCGACGTAACCACGAAAAGTTGTAGGTCAAGGACGTCGTGAACAGAACACCACCTGTGCAATGAATTTACATTTTAAATATTTGTATTCGTCTTTTCTCCCAATCTCATTAGACTACGAGGTGAAACAGTAGAAGTAAAGTAACACATCAAGAAAGACTTTGTTTCATGTACCAGCACGTACTGTCCTTCCAGTCTCGTCCATTACTTTATAACAACAAATACATGTTGACTATACAGAGGTATGATCTATCTCATGATAAAAAAATTGTTTTTTTAATGATTTAGATTATTAGACTGGTAGACTGCCTTACAAAAATGCAGCATAAGCTATTACCATATTTTTGGTATTTTACTATTTTTTCATCCACTGGCTGGGTTTGCGACTTATACTCAGATGCGACTTATATATTAAAATATATCTTCATTTTTTATTTTCACACTGACAGCCATTAGAGGGCACTCTAGGCTTGTGTACCAGTATGTGCTACCCTTGTACCAATAAAAATCTCCATGTTCATTATTTTCACACTGACAGCTGCTAGAGGGCAGCAGTGCAACTTATGCTCCAGAGCGACTTATATATGTTATGTTTTTGTTTTTTTCTTTTCTTTATGCATTTTTTGACTGGTGCGACTTATACTCTGGAGTGACTTATAGTTCAGTTCCTCTGCTGTGGACAGTCCAACAGCCTGGGCAGTGGTCCAAGATCAGTTTTCTTGTTCTTATGTAGGTTTCAGGAGGAGTTGCAGAAGAAACTAAAATGATCCTGTGAGTTACCGAGACACTGAGCTCCTTTTAGAATTAAATTTGTGATTATTACAGTTTAATTAAAAGTTTGAAATAAAAGGTCAGATAAAAAAAAATCTAAATCAAAGACAAGTGAAAACTACAGCTATTAATTTGACTATTGTTTATTATAACATAATAAACAATTGTATTGCTTTATCAATTAACCATATTAAAATGACAATACTTTTTATAAATAAGCCAAGCCAGAAATATATCAAAAATTTAATAGAATTTAATTTCTTATTTCATTAAACGAGCGCACATTGCACAGAGGTCAAACTGCCACTGTCCTCTGAACCAATGAAAAGAGGAATTAATAAGTCATTTGGAGAAGGCCATTTAGTGTAATTTCTGTCATTCACCTATCTACCAAAAAGGTCTCAGAGTCATTCATTTTCACCCACATTACTGTCAGGCTGTAATAATCATTATGTTCACTGCATGTGCTGTATAACTGCTGGATCTGACACTCAAAGGCAGGGATGTCAAACACACAGCCCGTGGGCCAAAACTGGGCCACTGGGGGGGGGGGTGAGATGGGGACGGGGTGTCAATCTGGCCAACTTGATGAATTTTGAAAGTGAAAAAAAATGTACAAACATGTTATATTAGTGATGTGGAAAATATTCATGATTAATGATATTTCATTAAATATGAATTTTTCCTAATAAACCTGTTCTGATATTTCATTAAATATGAATATTTCATAATAAACCTGTTCTTATTTGCATGAAAACAAAGGAGAAAAACATAGACTTGTACTGGTCCGGCCCACTTGAAATCAGGCTGGATGTGGCCCCTGACAGATACAGTTTTGTAACCCAAATGTTTTCAGCGTGCTGAAAGAGTAAACAAAAAGACATGATGTGCTTTTATTTTTATCCCAGAAAATCAAGGAGAGAGTGCACAATTATGAGACAAATGTTGTCATTATTGACGTCAAAGTTGCAGTCGTTCTGCCTACTTGCCCATGCCACTTTTGGTGCACTGCTAATTGCTAGCTGCACAGACTATGAACATTTCAATTATGAACATTTTCACTAAAGCTAAGCTAAAGCTTCCTCGTCTCATCCCGTGATACATTTTAAATATTTTAAAACATTTCCCCCGTGCAATGTTTAAAAGTTTTAATCTTCCCACGCAATAGCTCAACGTATCATTTTTACTCTTGGGCTCCACTTTAATATTTCTATTATTCTCAAGTGCAATATATACAATTTCTCGTGTGCAATATGGCGGTATTTTTAATCATCTCATATATATATGTACATACTGCGCACCTTAACAGTGGGGTATTCCATTCGTTTCATTCATTACCTTTACACTTATTCTTTGATTTTTTTTATATCCTAACCTGACGCTTATACTTGTTTTTATCCTTGTTTTTTTTAGCTCAATAAGTCACTCTTTGCCTCAAAGATCAATTCCCAAATGAAATTAAACCAATCTTCTTGAGAAATAAAAACGTCTTCAGTGCAACATATTAAAGCGATCGTGTTGCATTAAAATCAAAGCATAACTAAACTAGGGAATACCGGGGTAGAAGAGGTGTAATAAAAAGTTTGACGACTTGACTATACTTCATCAATGACGCTCAGGAATGAGTCGAAATATTGAACTACTTGAGCATCTTTAGCATTGCAAATATGTTTTTTAAATAAACTACTACAATTATTTCACAAAAAATAAAGAAGCAGTTTCGTGTCTATTTAAACCTATTGTGAGGTCTGACACCCAGGTGTGGCTGATGCTACAGTGCAGCTTGTGCTCCGTCATTGTTTGCAGACCGGCGATAATGTGCCTCTTCCTTTTCCTGCCAGCAGCTTCATTATTAAAAGCTATCTCTCCTTAGCACATTTTCAACCCATCTCCACCTTGTCTCTCGAAACTGCCTCACCCCAGCTCTGATCTATTTATTTGTAATAATGCCCAACGTGATCCAGCTCAGCCTCCTGTCTTTAAAACAGTG
>NC_024318.1:18200533-18226458 GCF_000523025.1 Cynoglossus semilaevis | reverse complement strand
CTGCTCTGATGTCAACTCTTATTCTAAACCAATTCTGCACCATCTTCACACAGTCCTCTGTTCAATCACTGAATTCTCCGGACATGATTCCTCTCTAGGTCAGGGGACTCAAACATACGGCCCGTGGGTCAAAATCGGCCTGCTAGGGGGTTCAATACTGGCCGCTTGATGCATTTTGAAAGTAAAAGAAAATGCACAAACACTTCATGTTGGTGATGTTTTTTCAAATGATATTTCTTATATAGCTGGTGATGTTTTTTCAAATGATATTTCAATTCTAATAAAAAGATATCAATGTTTTCTTATATAGCTGTACTTCTTTGCATGAAAACAAAGGGGAAAACATGGATTTATTGTTATTTATAGGTAATTATGTTATAAATGTACTGGTCTGGCCCACTTGACATCCAATCAGGCTGCATGTGGCCACCGAACCCAAATGAGTTTGATGTCCCTGCTATAGGTCCACTAGCTTCTTTCAACCGACCGTCGTGTGGTCGTGTCATGTTGTTCTGCAACAAGAACCCATCCACAGCTCTCCATATTTATTCCTCAGGTTGTCCTTTCACCTACATCCTCGTCTTTATGGTATAGTTACTTCTGTACATCATCCTCTACTCTACCTGGGGGGTACTATACAGTCAAAGAGACAAATATGTATATATTTTTTCTAGCATTCTCGATAAAAAAAATTACAATAAGTTATTATTTACCATTCCTAGTGGAGGACAGTGGTTCTCAATGATTTTCTGTCATGACCCTCTAGGGGACAGACATTTTTTTTCATGGCCCCATGAATTGAAATAATATTGAGAGCATGATAATATGCATTTATTCATCTCTACAAACCAGTTGCTGGCACCAGCATTCTGCATACAATCACCTCATTATCAAAATACATCAATAACATAAACTGAGATAACATATGCAACACCTAAGAACAATCTCCAAGTTCAGTTTATTTACTTAATGCTTAAACATTTGGTTTCCTTTCACACACCCCTTACCTCACTATGTCTCTCCTGGGGGACGCGCCCCACTATCTGACAAGTTCTACTGTAGGAACATTTTCATGTAAAGCGATTTCAGACACTCCTGTTGTTAATCTTAACATTTTCAACCACCTCAGCACCAGAATCTGTTGATGCTGCATTAACATGGTGTTGGAATGACCAGAAAAATGACTTTTCAACTGGGGGAAAATCTCATGGCTCGCCTGATGTGTTTCTTTAGCTCCTTGTCATCCATAAAAAACTGTAAACAATCATCAACCTGTGATTTATATGCTCCGGGCATTAAATGTAGGCTACATGCTTCTTATAAAGGTATTACTTTTATTAGTAGTTACAATTGTATGTTTAGTGCACCTAACCTCTGGGAGTCAAAACAGATCTATTGTCGAGATATAATAATGACAATGAGATATTCTGTAGTGATTATCAGTTTGTTGCCTGTGTGTTGCACAAAACATCTTGCTCTCTAACACTGATCACAGTGGGGATTGATATGGTAGTGGACCATGATGGTCGTGACCATGACTGTGGCCATGTTTGTCATCAAAGCAAAGCCACAACCATCCGTCTTTCTGAATTTCTCTTGAGTCTATCAAAAGACACTTTCCTTGAAGACTGCGACGGATCATCCATCTTTCTTTCAAAGGGATTTCTTCTATCTGCAAATCTATCTATCTATCTATCTATCTATTCATCTATCTATCTATCTATCCATCTATCTATCCATCTATCCATCCATCTATCTATCTATTCATCTATCTATCTATCTATCTATCTATCCATCCATCTATCCATCTATCTATCTATCTATTCATATTTGAATATATATATATAGAATATACTCTCTCTCTATATAGAATATATGAGAAATATATCACAAAAAATAAAAGACAACTAAATCAAACCCAAAGTAAGACAGGTTTTTTAAAATAATTGACCATTGCACACAAAGTGTTGGTGAATCAAAAGCCTCTAAGAGTAAAGTGCCCAGTGCTCTGTGGAACAGATTAGTGTGTAACTACAGCTGTTAACGATTGTTGGAGTGGAGTTCAAGAGTCTGATGCCCTGGGGGTAGAAGCTGTCTGTCAGATTTTTACTTCTGGACTTAGTGTCTTTCTGAAGGCGAAAGTGTAGAGCGGCTTATTGTCTACAGTGATGTGTGCGCTCTCCGAGGTGTAAATGTTCTGAAGTGATGGTAAGAGTACTCCGTAGTTACATTGTGCGGTTCTTATTAGGGATGGCTCAATAGCATACTTTTACATGTCTAATACCGATAACGCAACTTGGAGTGTCTGCTGATACTTAGTCCCATATCCTTCTTTTCTTCTCCAGCATGCGATTGCTGAGGCGATAGCATCCCTGTTTACGGCATGTCGCGCAAAGTTAAGTTGAGCATTTGGGCTTAGATATGAGATCAGACAGGCTTTGTTTTTTTTTTTTAAATTTTTGATCATTATCGGACTAGCCATACCTAGTTCTTACGACCAGTTCTGAACAATGTAGTTCATTTACCACACTGTAATGTCGCTAATGACAATTACCTCTGTAGAAGTTACTTTTTGGATTTTGGATGACATACCGAACTTTGTACATTATACAAACACAGATTTTCAGCATGGCATTGAAAAGATTTAGAAAGGGATTGGGCTTTTATGGTATATAACGGTGAGACAAAGTTTGGACGAAATTCTACTGTAGTTTGTGAAAGAGATTCCAATAGAAATACAGACAGAGGTGGTTTGGTTTAGGTGGAGTTCTGGAGTCTGCTGGTCTCTTTGGAATCCCTAGCCCTGGAGTGGACTATGAGAATGACATCCATGACATCATCACTGGAGCATTTCTGTCTTGTTCAAAGTAGATGTTATCATCCTGTATCTCAACTAGGTTGAGTGCAGTACCTCAAAAATTATTTAACCAGGTCACAAGGTTTTTATTTGGAATGGGCATGACGGTGACGGACTTGGAGGGAACATAAGCGCAGGCAAGGGACAGGGCTGAAGATGTTCATGAACACATCTCCTAGCTCGGATGATCAACACCTTCCAAGATGTGTTCTCGTCCTGCTGCCTTCCTTGGACTCATCCTCCTCAGACTGAGACAGAAATAGACGTGTCCTCCTCTGCTGCCACAGAGTGGGGCATGTCCAGCCCAGGTTTTGCCAGAGTTCTGGAGTTAGAGCTTGGGGGTGTCTCTGAACAGCGTGGGACTTGTTCTTGCGTGATGTTGCTGTAAATATACCCTTCACTGCTGGACGACATCATCCGAACAGAAGTCCCCCAGCTTCAGTCGGAATCTGTGGGTATCTGCCACCCTCCTACTCAGCATCACCTGTAGTCCAAGTAGTGGATCAAGCTCTAAGCATGAACCATACTTCTTTGCTGATCAAGGGCTCTTCTTTTAGGATAAGTCGTGCAGCAAGTGGTTGGAATAATACTCTCAGTCCAAATGCTGATGTAACTAGTTACGACTCTGGAATATTAAAAACCACAGCGATGTCCCGTCACACTCCAGTTTGAAACAGATATGATTCACCTGTGTACAGTTCTAGCCACTAGGGGACGCCTGGTCATCTAAAATAGTGGAGCTCAGCTTTTGCTCTGTAAACACTGAACAGAAACACTGAGCAGAAATTCTCTCGGTGCAAAATGCTCTGCATTACCATCAGAAATTCACTGTCCACTGATCATTGTGTTCTCCAGCCACCTGCACTTCTCCACACCATCTGTTATTCACATACACTCCCACATTACCATCTCTCTTCTGATCCCTGGGACTGTATTCACTGTTATCCTGCTTCTGCCCCCACACCCTTTTGTTGCACAGGGAGCAGATGTTTGCTAGGAGCAAGCTGGGAAGCGACAGTCAGTCTGAGCCTTTTTGTCCAGGTAGCCCAAGACTTTACTTTAAGTAAAACTTGCCAGCAAATCCCAGATCAAGTGTGATCTTATTTACTAGAACTAGAACTAGAAGCACATACAAATCTGTCTTTTCATTTGACGCCTGCAAATACATTAGTGATGGGAGATACCGAGATATTTGGAAATTATATACCGATACAATCCGATACCAATTACTTTTTGGCAATTTGTTTTGATACCGATACTGATATCGAAAGTTTATGTGTTTTTGTATATAACAAATACTGGCCATTTAACAACATTACTATGCATTTTTCATAATATATGAGTCATAACAAGACAATGTCTGGCGGTTTGGCCCAGAATCAATGTCTCTGTCATTGGTGTGGAACCCCAGGGTTCACCTTCTGGGCAAGATCGAATCCCGGTTAGGGCGGTTGGTACCTTCTACCGACTTGATCACATGAAGACACTGCTCCTAGTGCTACTAGTCAGTGGTCACATGACATGAATGGATCAGTTTAATTTTACGTTAAGCGGGGAGGGTGGGGGGGGGGGGGGGGGGGGGTTGCAGCACAAAAGCCTGTTTATAGTAAGTTACCCTGAAATTGATTAAAGTGACACATGCACTGTTTTCATTCACTCTCGTTCACACTGGTATGAGTACAGCACGGAAGTTCCATCAGTACTTATAATAATAATAATAATTATATCTATTATTATTATTATTCACTGAAAGCATTCAGTTGCTGGCTTTTGTGTGCATGAATGATTTTACATCACGCATATACAAATATGGGACAAATAAAGAATGATAACGTTTTACTTCAAGGTGGGAGGGTTGCACTCTCCTGCCTCATTCTGATTTGTCATCAATGATCTATAACTGGTGGATACGCATGTCAAAACCACCAATTTCCAAGACAATCAGAACTACTTTGACTAATATCATATTCTTCATCTTCATTGTTCCCCGGCTGACAAGACGGACCAATAAGTTATGCCCACAAAACCCAAAAAGGATATAAATAGCATATTGTGAAAAATATGATCGCATTAATGATTTAATCTGAAGCTGTTCCCATGCACCTATTAAGAAAGACAGGGAGATTGATATGATGTTCAAGATGAATTACTACAATCAATGTGCATTTCTTCTTTTTCTTTCTCTCAGTAATTGTCACAATTACCAATTGAAAAAAGCAGTTGTGTAATTTTAGTCATTTTGTTTTGTCAGTGATATATATTTATATACAGATGGGGCACGAAAAAAACTTGGGAACCAACATGCTACATGCGCAACAGAAGGGCACTAAACTACAGTATATGTATGTTTAACCTTTTGATTATTTTCACCACCTGCGTCTCACAGAAATAGCTGCCATTATGACGCTGTTAAGTCAGAGGTTCCCGAAACGGGGGCGAGCGCCATAAGAGACTGGCAAAAAACAGATTGGTTGAAGGCGGTGTGGAATGAATATCTAATAATATTGTTAATTCTCTCTCTCAGCTTTTGCTGTTGCCCGCTGAGCCCCCCCCACCTCTCCCCACACAAAATTTCGCTCCTATGCTGGCATAAAATGGACAAGTTTAAGATGCGTGAAAACAAAACATGAGGCTTTTCAGTGAGGGGTTCTTATGAACCATTGGAGGGTGTTCTTATCTCCTGTTTGAACCCTTGTGTTGCCCTTTGGGTCTAGATCAGGCATGGGCAAACTAAGGCCCAGGGGCCGGGTGCGGCCTGTTCAGCTTTGTAATCCGGCCCGCCAAACTTGTCCAAATTTGATAATTGGTTTGTATTGGGATTATACTTCTGTTGTTTCCCTGCAATGCTCACATTTTCCCTATAGATGGCGTAGAGAAGGCTAAAAGCATTTTAGCATTTTAGCTTTTACATGTCATTTATCTCAGTTCACACAACCGCTCCATCTATCTGCTCATGCGGGGTGTGTACAAAAACTATGGATAACGGGAGGGTTAATGTGGCAAGCTGAGTATGAACTCAGTGAAGGTCAGAAAGTAAGCACACAAAAAAAAATGACTGCAAAAAGTTTTGGTTTGCAGCTGACAGGAGAGGGGTGTCTATGACAAACTATAGCGTCTTATTCTGCTGTGCACTTCGAAACGCTGAAAAAGGCGGCTGTAAATAGTGCTATATTCAGCCCTGAAAAAGAAACCCCTAATTAGTACAGTATGTATTGCTGCAGCTTCGGAAACTTTTTTTTTCCCCACAGTGATGTGCAGCCTATGAAATGTAACAACAGAAATAAGATTTTTTTTTTTTTGTGGTAAAATTGAATTTTAAGGTAGAAACATGAGAAGAAAAAAATCACACATTTCTGGATAATCAAGTTACTATTGACAACTTGTCAGGCTGTGGTGGACTCAGTTTATCATACAGAAGGCAACACCACAAATCTAACAAGTTGATAATGACGAAACCTTCTTTGGATGTTGTTGCTAACGTTTGGTGACTTTTCATTTTGTCCTTTGTTTCTTTTTCTCGTAAATGGCACTTTTCTTGGGGACATTGACAATTTGACCATGATTCCACTAAACAAGAAAACGTGCTGCGTGTGAACTACCGTGCTTCAAGCTGCCAAAACTGATGTGATACTGTCCCTGTTTACAGCATGTCAGGCAAAGTTAAGTTGAGCATTTGGGCGTAGGTATTGGATCAGATGGGCTATGTTGTTTTTTCTATGTTCAATCCTGAAATTTTGACCAATATCAAGCCGATCAATGCTGATTTCTATCTATCTATCTATCTATCTATCTATCCATCTATCCATCTATCCATCTATCTATCATCTACCTATCTACCCATCTATCTATCTATCTATCCCTCTATCTATCATCTATCCATCTATCTATCCATCTATCTATCTATCCATCTATCCATCTATCCATCTATCTATCCATCTATCCATCTATCCATCTATCTATCCATCTATCTATCTATCCATCTATCCATCTATCCATCTATCTATCATCTCCCTATCTACCCATCTATCTATCTATCTATCCATCTATCCATCTATCCATCTATCTATCCATCTATCTATCTACCCATCCATCTATCTATCTATCTATCCATCTATCTATCTATCTATCCATCTATCCATCTATCTATCATCTATCCATCTATCCATCTATCTATCATCTATCCATCTATCCATCTATCTATCATCTCCCTATCTACCCATCTATCTATCTATCTATCTATCTATCGATCCATCTATCTACCCATCTATCTATCTATCTATCTATCTACCCATCTATCTATCTATCTATCTATCTATCTATCTACCCATCTATCTCCCTATCTATCTATCTATTCATCCATCCATCCATCCATCCATAGAGATACCATAGTATCTCTATCGATAATTTGGGATGCTTTAAACAATTCCATCAAGAACACTATAACCACATAATACGTAAAATATAATACATATAACATAAGTTACATCAAAAAGATTAAAATACATTATTTACTTTTGCCTTTTGTGAAAACAGAATATGAAACCATATTTTGAAATACCTGTTTGCTTTCTGCAAATGGGGGTTAAGTCGACACAGTGATTTAAAATGACCTCTGCTGTATCATGCTGAGCAACCTCTTTTTATTATCGTCTCCCCTTCTTGCTACCAAAGCCTATGAGATTTAGTATTTCCATGCCTGTCAAGTAAATATGGATATTGTTATTGTTTTTTTTTGTGTGTGTGTTTAATTTCAAGAGCATAGATTTATTTCTATTTCCTTTCCACGGTATCTTTTGCCCTTCCACTGAACCTTTTTATACGCTGCACCATTCAAGCCTCCATCCTTCTGAGTGTTAGAGATTGAGTTAGACAGGAAAGTGTTTTACATTTTAAGAGGGGATCAGGTATAATGCCTGCAGTAGATGCCTACCCAGGAACTCAAGAAAAATGTCAAAAACAGGTAGAGATAGAACATGGTGTTGGAGGGAACGCTGATATCTGGTCTAAGACGTGAACCCGAAAATGATGGTTTAAATAAGCTTATTGTTGGCAGGTCATACAGACTGGACCAAATCATTGGAAGATGACAAAATAACCCTAAAAAAAACCAAAAAACAATCGACCCTATAAAAAAGTAAAAAATATGGATGTCAGACAATATTGACCAACCGATATTAACATAATTTATGTAATATTGGTTAGAATTGTTATCAGCGTTTGACTCCGATAATGAAAACCCGATAACGCAATGCCTGGGTTGCACTCAGATGATGTGACCAAAAAAATAGTTTTGAAGTGAAAGTGAATTATCGTCATCAGAACACAGCATACACAACGAAATGTGACCTCTGCCTTTAACCCAAACGGCTACATACATTAGTAACTGTTCTGTTCTTCAATCTGAGATGTTTGTCAATATAGGCATCGGTAAAACGTTAATATCGGACATCCCTAGTAATAAGAGAATTTCTATACAAGCAGAACTTTTTTCAAAATCCAAAAATGCCACAATCAGAATGATTTGGAGTTAACCATGGGGGAGATTTTGCACAACTCTCCCTTTCACTACCTTGTCCCTTTGTAATAACTTTAAAATTTCAAGGCAATTTATATGGAAATTCACCAAAGAGTGAAAGTGAAAAGAAGTCATGTGGATTAGTATAAAAAAAGAAAAAAAGACCCAGCTAGAAACCTAGGCCAAAAAACCCCTATTGAATTTATGTTTAATATTAAAGTATTGGTTTAAAAGTAAAACACCTTGTCGATATTAAAATTTTAACTATTTACCACAGGTCAATGGACTTGTTAAGTTGGCATTGCCAAAATACGATATGCTGTTATTGTCCAAACACTTTCTACGCCATCTATTGGGGAAACATGGGTATTGCAGGGAAAAGGCAGAAGTACACTGATAATATAAATTATATAATTTATATTTAATTATATAATTATATATATTATATATATTAATTATCTAATTTAGACAAGGTTGGCGGGCCGGATTAAAAAGCTGAACAGGCCACGTCCGGCCCCTGGGCCTTAGTTTGGCCATGCCTGCACTATACTTTAGTCCATCAAGATATATTTAAACAATCTCCTTTGGACTAAAACACATCAGTTATTAAGGTATGTGGAATTTCAACCCTGCAAGACTCCCCATTGATCACATTATTTATTTATTCATTTTAAAAAAATGTTTTTATAAAATCATTAAACCAGAGGGGTTTAATGAGGGCCCCTACTTAAAATTAGGAGAACTAATTGAGAACTAAAAAATGTAAATGATCTTTTAATGAAAAACCTCTCACTGAGACTAGACACTCCCTAATAAATACATTTAGACAATTAAGTAACTAGTGGTGAGGTAAATGTCAATGGTCAATGGTCTTCTCTGGGATTTTCTTCCCCAGATTATTTATTTATTTATTACCAAGAATAGGTCACCAGTCAAGGACTGCTAAGGATCAGTCATTTAAAAACAATACTCAAACGGACTCCCACACTAATAGAATGCAGATGTATTATTGCAGTGGTTCTCAAACTTTTTATACTCTGTACCACCTGAGAAAACATTGAGTCCTCTGAGTACCACCATGATGACCAACATTAGAATATAGCAGCACTGTTAGCTTCCACCACACAGGAGAGATGTTTATAAAGATGTTTATGTTTAAATGTTGTATTAATTGTGCATGATATGTTTCAGATATATTCAATTGAAAATGTAAAGGTGAAAATATGAATTTTCCTCACGTACCGCTAAAGAGCGCTCGCGTACCACTGGTGGTGAGCGTACCACAGTTTGAGAACCACTGTATTATCGAATCATTGGCTGGATTATTGGCCTGGTAGCAAAAGACCCAGTGACCGGTCCCCGTTAGCAGACTGAGGTTTGGGGACTTGTGCTCTCACCTCATTTAAATATCATTGTGAGTGTGTGCTCTCACCTCATTTAAATATCATTGCGAGTGTAACTGATTCGAAAAGCACAGTAACAGTACAATTTCTCTGCAACCCTCTTGTTGACTAGTTGCACTTTTAGAACACACCCCACGGGCACCTGAGGTAGACAATGGGGGCCACCAGGTGCAACATGTTGGTGACCCCTGCTCTGAGGTATACAGATCAGCATTAAAAACATAGGGGTAAAAAAAAAAGTGTATTTCATTTCAAATAAATTCCTAAACAAGATAAAAATGGAACACAATAAAATATGCTCCATCTGGATGCAACACCCACTGTAGTATATATTTCTATACAGGGTCCTGCAATTGTTGGCAGGATCAGTGTGTTATATGTTTGTCGGTATGGTATAAAGCTTAAGCTGCAGAGCTGAGACTCTGTAGTAGGAAATCATAGAATCACGGTCAGCACGAGCAATACCGTCTACTGCATTTTTTAAATGTCTTTTTACAAAAGCTGACATTTACTCTGAATGATAAAATATAACATCGCCACTTGCGTAAACGATGTGCCATATGTTTCCGAGGATATGGTGGTGAAAAAATGGACTTACTTGGATCAGACAGGACGGAGTCGGTCTTGGGCAGAAACTGGTCACAGCGAATTCCCTGGTAGCCTTCTCGACACCTGGGAAAATAAACATGCAGAAAATTAATGATGTGTCAGAGAGTCAGGTAGGTGTTCCAGAAAAAATAAATGTCCCTACAATGAATGTAAATGTAAGAGCTGCACATAAGCAGCCTGTTCATGTTATGAGACAAATGTAGGTAAGATCAGTCTTCGTGGGAGCCAAGGTAGTGGAAGAAAAAAACTGTAAAGCTGACAGTGAGTAATGACAGCAGCATGATATATTTTTTAAATAAACCTACAGTTGAGACCTGAAACCAAAAACCAGTGTTGCAATGGCAAAGGGGATTTTTACAGTTTTCCCCACAAAGTGACGACATATTCTTTTTTATGTAAAGAGCTTCGTAATTAAATTACCAATGTTTAAGCTATTTTTTGTATACATTAATAACTCTAATAATAAAGCTGCACAAAATGTGAATCTACGTTTGAAAATGCAGAGAATAAATGATAAAAAAAAATTGTCAAAAATAAAAAAAAAACAAAATGACAAATCTAAATTCTAATCTTATTAGGAAAAACAATTTATTATTAAAATAGTTAGTTATAATTCATTATTATTATATTAAGTATTAAAATAGGTAATTATACATACGTGTGTGTGTATGTGTGAGATTATTCACAGGTCTGTCAAAAAATAAAGTTAAAGATACAATTTAACTAAAAAAAAAAAAAATCTTGTAACACTTGCACTCTTACTCTCAAGGTTTATTAAATTATTAGAGTTGAAATCGCAAGGCAAATTAGGAAAAGAAGGCAGTCCACGCTGCGATCATTAAGTACCTAATGGAATCTAAAATGTACTTCAGAACTGTCCTGGAGTAAGGCAAAGATATGTATTTAATTAGCCCCAGCTCAATGAATATCCCCCTTTGAACATATGCACGCGCAACTGTGCCCTACAGATAGCATGGAAGCTAAACATTCAGAAAGCAGTATGAAGACTAATTGGGTGCCTGGGAGATTGTGATATCTGCAGTATCCTCAACTCTGGCTACGTAGTCACTTTTTTTTTGTCCCTTGACCTCTTCAGAAAAATGCTTGGCAACTTGCAAAAAAAAAAAAAAAAAACTAAACAAAAAAAGAAAAACACACTGGAAACATCTGTCTCAGGAACCAAATTTCTCAAAGTCAACCTCCGTTCTGTTTCCCGACTCCGTTAGCCGTCTACTTTCCCCTACACCTCTAGGATGAACTGATATTTACTCTGACAAGCTGACAGCAATTTAAATTGACTGTATGTACTGCTGTGCATATTTTTTTTTCCCCCCAAAGCTGGAGGAACATCCAGCCGCAGCGCTAACCACACGCTTCAAGCACATCTCGGAGGTAGGCTAATAATTAAGACGTGCGGAGGGGCAGCATTGGTGAAAATATAAATAGGATATGAAGTGAATTTAAAAATATACGAACCCATCAAAAATGGATTTTCTCTCCTTGAACTCTAAGGTGCTGGCTACAGTGCATGGAAATGTATCTTAACAAATCTCTTGGCAACCGTATAATTGTTTCCCCGCGCTCCAGTGCGACTGCCAGGTGCATTCAAAAGAAATCAATTTTTACAGTGTTTTCAAAGGTTTTGTAAACGCAAACAAAAATACCTTACCTAATACCTAACAGTCGCCAAAGTTACACATTTAATAAGCAAAAAGACAGTCGTGTTTTGTTTTACATGCCTGTGTTGTGCACAGGATGACATGAGCAATTTGGCAGCAAAGTCCCGTGTGACATTATTAATGGTCGGAAAAGAAACAGCAACATTTGGGCAATAAAAAGTTGAGAAGATATGAGATGGATATCTCACAATATCCTCTGCACGCTCTAATTGTAAAGTTCTTATAAATGGACTGAGCTAAAAATGACCCTGGAAATTTTCAGTGACGAATGCCTCGATTATTTTCGTCGGCTTCAGCTTTATTCACTTTGAGCGAGTTCTGCTTCATATGTTACAATCAAAATCACCATCCATAACCGTTACGCTGAAACTCAAAACTGCAGTCACAACGAATATGCTTTAGATTGACTGTTTCTGAAACAAACAAAAAGAGAGAAGATGAACAAAACGTGAAGTGAACCCAACTAGAATTTTTTTTTCTTTAGGTACTGGACAGAATTCCTTGCAAAACCCCCCCTAGGTACTGGACAGAATTCCTTGCAAAAAAAACCACTATAAAATCATTTAAAATAATTCTACTCAGTTATCGTTAGATGGTCAAACAAACTATTTCCCCCTTTCGAAATTAAAGCAGCCCAAAAGGTTTCCATCCACTGGAAAAGCCCCAAAAAAGATGCTAGTCCAAAGTTAATAGCTGGATAATGTTAGCCCAGTACTTCTCAAATAGTGGGGCGGGCCCCCGGGGGGGAGTGTGGTGAGGTGCATGGGCGGTCAGGGGGTTGGGCTTCCAATGGAAAATGGCACGCTGGACAGAAGTGTACAGCTGCAATAATGCTTGGACGATAAACAAGCCTCCAGTCACTAGGTGGCAGCAACTTATACAGTGGTTCAGAAAATACAAATTATTAGGTTCTTAATATATCAGTATTTCAATTGGGGGGAGGGGGGGGGGGGGCGTGGAACGTTTTCTTCCCCCTAGGGGGGGGGGCATGACAGAAATTAACTGAGAACGACTGGATTAGCATAACGTTAGCAAAGACTAACCCTAGAGAACAGCACAAGACAGGAAGGGGAGCTAATTGCTAATGCTAAAAATGACAAAACACCACATGAATAAAACAAAAACCTCATACTTCTACTTGAAATTTGTGTGGTGAAAATCTCAAACTATAGTACCAAGGTATCAGGATTAAAACCTGCCTGTTGGTTTACCCCTCACTATTTATGTATTTAATATAAAGTCTCAACTCTTTAACTTGAAAGTTGATAAATTCTTCAGGTAAACTCGTGGGTAGAGTCTGATAAAATGTCATATGTCAAGGTTATGAGCATTTCGTACAAATGCACCGCAAATTCCTCGTCAGTCTGGGTATAACCTCCTTTATACACATACCTCAGTCCCACTAGAGCGGCACTAAGGCTAAAGAAAAGAACAAGTCAGGTTGAAATGAATCAAGTGTTTTTCGGTCCTCAGTGAATGCGTTGACAGCTCTCTGCCTTGCACTCCGGTTCTGTAAATTACAGAATCTGTCCAGTCCAAAGAGAGTGGATTGTTCAAATGAAGATACATTTCTGAAACCTTGTTCTCTGCAAACTCAGTTGTTACATTGCAATAAGACAGGGAACATCCATCATTTCCACAGATTTCTCCCATAGATAGTAAAGATGTGAACCCAATTTTTTTTTTTTTTCAATTGTCAGAGAATTGAACAACCCTTTCTATGGAAGGCCAGCCACCAACAATAGCACGGTGTAGCTAACAATGTCAGCTAACTACATTAATGGTGACAAGAGAGTTGTGCATTTTCTAAGGAGAAAGCAGAGAAAATTTGGGTACCACTGAATCGGACAGATGTTGTTTTTGCTTTTCAGTTTATCTTTCACTTTCTTCAAAACCGTATTATACTGTATATATGGAAAGAAATATTCTGTTTTCCTGTTTTTTTTTTTAATAAAATGATTGAATTGAGATGAAAATAACTGAATAGAAAAGTTCTCTCTTCTGGTATTGAGTTGTTGTACGTACCCATACCCATGCCTAATGTTCACAGGTTACATGACAGGTGTTTTTCTCCAACATTTAATGAAATGTCAACAACTGTTCCCAGTCTCAACGGACTGAACTTGCCTTCAGTTAAACACAAAGGTTTTGTCAACCTTTGTGAAACAAGTAGGGAAAACAGGATCCCTGAACATGTGTTTCTGTTTCGTTTCTTTCATTTGTTCCCCAATCATTCTATATTGATTTTTTAATTATTTTTTACATGATCCCTATTATGAAATTTGCATAAAATTAGTTTGAGAATTCTATTGTTAATTATCAAATACTAAACAAAAACTAGAACGGTGGTTTTTATACGACAGAAGCTTTTTGGGGCAGCGGAAGGTTCGAAAAATTGTTTTGAGAAATTACTTCCTGTAGTGCTCTGGCCAACAAACAAGATTCACATAATTGCTGTAGATAAAGATTTTCTGAGTTAAAGGTTGAATGTGCTCCATTCAGGATATCAATTGATTTCCAGAAAAATGGCCTGTATAGACCCATAATCACAAAAGTAGCTTTTCAATACGCCCATAAGTCGCAAGAAAGGAAAGAACATCTTCTTTTCAGCTCAAATTGATCAAAGTAGATCTGGGGAGCACTTTAGCTCACTGGGGAGATTTTATTCTAAATGCACCCTCCCTTATTTTTACAGTACAACAAAAACCTTAAAAAGAAATTGTAAAAGAAAATCAAACTAACAGAAATGCAGCATTAAAAAAAGCTGACATACGGCATTCAAAATTGACTAGGGTTGCTACACATATTTGTGTCTCTGGAGTGCCTGTCTACTCCTTAAGAGACAGTTTCCACCACTAAGTAGAAATGTGTCTCAAAACGAGCTGTTTCGAGTTTGTCGCAAATTGTGTGAGCGTAGTTGTTTGAAGAAGAAAAAAAAACAAGACAAGAAAAGTCTCATTTAGATTCTCTGCTGTCAACTCCCTCATATCCACGTTTAATCTTGGATTTCCACTTTCTACCTGTTCTGCGTTCGACTCTGGCTCAAACATGTAAAAGATTTGTGTTGCCAATCACCATTTTCCGATAAAGACCCCAAAACAACTTCCGAACACGTAGAACGTGTAGAGATGCCAGCTGTGCTTCTTGATCAAGTATTTCGCCTAAGGCATGTTAGACATCAAGCAACCATATCAATTTTCATAAAATATGAATTCCTAGACATGTTACACATTGACAGATTTCACCTTATTTTTTCCCTTTAAATGTTTATAGTGTGAAGGCCTCTAACTGCAACTTAGAGAGCCCGTCTATTAATAAATAAATCATGTTTCTCCCTTAATGTTCCTTGCACTTTAGGGTTGTCTTCCTTTTCACTTGTGATGTCACACCTTCATCTCTAAGATCCATTATTTCATTTCATCAACCTACTGTTTTGATTAACCCAATTCTGTCTTTTAGTCCTGCATAAATTATTTAGAAACAACAGGTGGGAAAGTGCACTTCATAAAAATCCCTCATAAAACCAAGAGATCAGATCTGTCCTCCTGAATGGTGTTATCAAAGACGTGACTTCGTCTCCTACCTGAGACCCAAACAGTGCATGCTCATACCAGAGGTGGGACCAAGTCACAAGCAAGTCTCAAGTCTTTGCACTCAAGTCCGAATCAAGTCTCAAGTCAAAATAGGCAAAGTCCGAGTCGAATCCAAGTCAAGAATGAAAAGTGGCAAGTGAAGTCCCAAGTCCTGCCGTTTCTGTTTCGAGTCCTTTCGAGTCCACTCACTGCCACTCGTTTTTTGTTGACCATCTCGTAGTTTTTAAATCCGAACAACACGATCTTTGGTATCATTTTCTCTAACCGGTGCATTGTTCGACAGCTCTTTCTCATTGGTTGTCCCGCAATTTGATTGGCTCAATATTATCGCATCAAAACAACGCGGGTCTAATTTGATTGGATGTTGTGCCGACAGCACGTACACACACAGACGCACACACATACACAATGAGAGATACAGAGCGCTCCTTAATAACTTACTTTATAATCTTTGGGTTTTGGAGAAAGTATCGAGTCTTGTCGAGTCAAAGGGCTCGAGTCCAAGTGAAGTCACGAGTCATTGATGTTAAAGTCCAAGTCAAGTTGCAAGTCTCTTTACATTTGGTCAAGTCGAGTCTAAAGTCATCAAATTGATGACTCAAGTCTGACTCGAGTCCAAGTCATGAGACTCGAGTCCACACCTCTGGCTCATACTGTGTATAATATAGTTATCAATAATATATCTAGCAACCTGAAATAACCCCAGAGACTAATATAGAATATAACATATAATACAAACTATGATGTATTTACAGCGATGTCCGATATTAACTTTTTGCCGATATCCGATATGCCAATATTGTCCAAACACTTAGTTTCCGATTCCAATACCAACTGATTCAGATATTTGCAGCAGTTCGCGTTAAAGGCAGAGGACACATTTAATTGTGTGACAAAACTCAGAAAACATTGCGTTAACAGGTTTTCATTATCAGCAAACAAACTGATATCGAGTCTTACTTATATAACATCATTATGCTAATATCGGTATGCTAATACCCTATAATATCGGCAAACCAATATCAACGGACATTCTTAATTATTTAATATATAAAAATAAAATAAAGGTAAAAAAAATTATGGAGGGTGAAAAAATGAACGATAGGGAGATATAAAAATAAAATAAAGGTAAAAAAAGTATGGAGGATTAAAAAATTAACGATAAGGACGAAGAGGCACCTGGACAGAATTTGTCAAACTAGGAGACATAAAGGAAAAGGCTAGACTTTTGAAGGACAAAGAATCAAGTATGGGATCATGGAGATAGTACTAGAAACAGGAGGAGAGTATATCTGATCACAAGTCAAACACATCAGGTGGTATCAACAGTCGCAAGAGCTATAATAAAACAAAGGCATGGAAAATAACAATGACCAAATTCAGACTCAGTAAAACAAAGGCATGGAAAATAACAATGTCCAAATTCAGACTCAATCAATCAATCAATCAATCAATCAATGTCAGTTAAAAGGCTTTTAAATATGACTTTGATAGATACAGGTACAGACACATATATGTTTATATATATGCATGTACACAGTCGTTGCAATAAAGGTATTGATTTGTTCAAATCCCAAGATGCACCAGTGTTGTTCCGAAGCCTAAGGCTATGATAGTGACAGCCTGACTGCACCAGTGAGAGGACAGAGCTCCCAGGATTGCTCAGCTGTTAAGGGACTCTCATTCCTCCTGACCTACACCTTTTGGTGTAAATGTCATCCAGGTTTTGGAGGGTGGATTTGACGGACTTGACTACTCTTCTGCGGTCAGAAAGGTCATCGACATTTGCACAGGTATTTAAAACTCTTTCACCACCTCTGTCCCACTAATCCACAAACCAGGCAGAGCCTGCCGTTTCCTGCCAAAGTCAACAACTACTTGTTTATGTAATTTAGAGATGACCGAGAGAGGCTTTCTCAACCAAGACACCGCGGCTGCCCTCTGCTAAACTGCTTCGGTCAACAACACGTTCTTGTCTTTGTGTAAGTATTAGTTCTCTTTGTTTTCTGTGTAAATAGCCAATGGTGCTCGCTGAAAGTAAACAACTTCTTGAGTGGAAACGTTGTCGAAGCCAAAATAATTAAAAAAGAATTCATCCTGTTTATTGTTTCCGAGGCTGAACTTCTGTACTTCTCCTCCTGGCAAAGTTCAGAATGCAGTTCCAGTGCTCAAACAAGATGAGCATAGTTAAAAGGAGGACCCAGCAGTAGCAGGCATGACCAGAAGACTATGGTACAATGATGCGAGCGAGAATTCTCCCTGGCTTAAGGAGTACATTGTTACTGCTTACTGATTGACTTAAGGGCACATCTTCAACATACTACTGGATACCTTTCCAAACTGTCTCAACAGTCATCATTGATTTAGAACAAACCAGACCACAGAGCTCTAACATTAGGCTAGTCTGCTGTAATTCCGTTTCTGGCCAGCAGGGGAGCTCTAACACCAGGCTATTCGGCTGCAATTCCTATTTTTGGCCAGCCAGAGGAGCTCTAACCCCAGGCTATTCTGCTGCCATTCCTATATTTGGCCAGCTGGGGAGCCCTAATGGCAGGCTATTCTGCTGCAATTCCTTCCTGGACTGCTGGGGGAGCTCTAAAACCAGGCTATTTTTCTGTACATTGTCACTGGTTACTGCTAGACTTAAGGCACATCTTCAACATACTCCTGAATACATTACTAAACTGTCTCAACAGTCAACATTAACTCACAAGTGTAATACATCTTATCACTCACCAGGCCATGCTTGTCATGGAAGATACATAATATGCCTAAACATTGACAGCAAAATAAGTCACTCATGCTAATAACACTTGAGAATATAAATAAATAAATGAATGTACACAGAGAAAAGTAGTAGGTCCTCGACAAGTTCCGGTGCGATTTAACTTGAGATTTCGGAAGCGTCAGTCTTACGTTGGAGAAAGCAAATGTAGCATATCCAACGTATGGCGTACAACCTGTGAATGTAAACATATACTGCTGCTTGCCAACAAGTTTGTTTTGAGCGCTTGTATCATTTACAAAGTGTATTTACAGTTTTTATGTTCTTGTCATGTTTCTCATCTAGGATACTGGCACATTTAACATGTTTCTAATTATTATGATGCTGATTAAAAATCTTGGAAGTGAAAAGAAAAAGAAAAAAAAAACACTAAAAAAGTCAGTCCAGCTGCCAAAAGGAATTGCTTTTGTACTTGAATGGTAAATGGAGCGGTTGACCTCAGCTTTCCCAGTGAATCAAGACCCAACGACTACAACAATTACACTTCACTACTTATGCACCTGCATGCATCTGTCCATTATAAACTGCACATCTTTGGGAAAAGCTGCAGTAAATTAAGTGTTAAAACTAGCCCAGAAGCAGTCTTCCGTTTTACCACGTAATTTATTTTTGGTATTTGTTACCATTAAAATGCCACATCCAACGTCTGCTGTTCCAACCCTATACGCTTAAGACTGGATTATTTGAGACTCTAATTTTGGTTAAAAAACACCCCTTTGAAACAAAGATGTAAACCAACACCTTGCATTCTGATCGTGTTATTAATTATATTTTAATTATAGGTGATTTTTTTTTTTAATTAAATTATTTGAGTGTGTAATCAGGCTGCTAAACTAAAACTGAGGCTGTAACGTTGTCCAATGATTTCAACTTTTTTATTTCATGATTAACTATCAGTGCTAATATACTGTATAGAAATCGTTGCTGGACATTAAATAGGCTTTTTTTAAAAAATAATTCTAATTAATTTCAGTTCTAATGTGACGCTCGGGTCTTATTGTGCTCTGTTACTAGAGTGAATACTGCTTACAGCTGCGATGGAGAGTAAAGTTTCGGGGGGACTGTGCTGGGATAAATGCGATGGCCGGAGCTGGCCATGATGACTTTGGCACTGTCACGCCAAGGTCTTCAGTCTAACTCTGCTGTAATGAGCCTGTCACCACAGTGTGAGCCATAAGAGATAGGCTGGCCCCTATCAACCTGGTCCACAGCGCCACAGTCAAGGATGAGTAGTTCTCTCTCTCTCTCTCTCTCTATGTGTGTGTGTGTATAAGTGTATTTAAAATGGAATTATTTATAGCCCGATTTTGTATTCTCAGGAATCCTGGTTCCATCTGTGGTGTTTGAAGGCCGACTGAAATACTATAATCCTACTGTCTACCGAGCCTCAGTTTAAGTCAACTCTTATCCCTCACCTAGAATAAGCACATTTCAAACGATGCCAAACAATTGCTTGAATCTCCTTAAATTATTATTTGAAGGCCACGCACAAACAGTGCGAGATTTTTTTCTTCCCATTTTGTATTTCAATTTAAATCATTGTATATGTATCAATCGAAAAAGTATTCAATCAATGTAATGTTATAAATAGCTAAATATTGAAATTCTAACCACATTTCATGTTTGAATGTACACTCTGTGTTGTCACGTTGAGGTCTTCCAGCTTTTCCAGCTCCTCTGCACCCACCCACACTTTGCACAGCTATATTTACTTGTCGTTGCACTTCTCTGTTGGTTTTACTGACTTTGTTAGGAACGAGTGTTTACTCTTATAAAGAAGGAAATAAAAACTTTAAAGTAAAAATGCAATAAAATTGTATACAAGTATTCTTTTCAAAAGCTTTGTTATAAAACAAAGAAGAGTGGCAGTGCTTCTATAATTTTCTTTTGACCAGCTGGGGGAGCTCTAACATTAGGCTATTCTGCTGAAATTCCCATTTTTGGCCAGCTGGGCAGTGCTAACGAAAGGGTATTCTGATGCAATTCCTACTTTTGGCCAGGTGGGGAGCGCTAACACTAGGGTATTCTGCTGCAATTCCTACTTTTGGCCAGCTAGGGGCGCTAACATCAAGCTATTCGGCTGCAATTCCTTTTTTTAGTCAACTTGAGGAGCTTTAAGGCTAGGCTAATCGGCTACCATTCCATTCAAGACAGCTGGAAGAACTTTTAAACCAGGCTGTTTTGCTGTGATTCCTTTTTTTTAGTCAACTACAGGAGCTCTAAGGCCAGGCTATTCGGTTAGCATTACTTTTCAGACAGTTGGAGGAGCTCTAACACCAGGCTAATCTGCTGCAATTAATTTTCTTGACCAGCTGGGGGAGCTTTGACACCCAATTTCTACATGAAGTTATGTGAGTTCAGTACCCGTGGCTTTTGCCTTATTCTAAAACAGTCAGAAACCTAGCAAGGATTTGATTGTCAGTCAGGTGAGGTTGAGTAGGCACAGGACCCTGGCTCCATTAGAGAAAAACACAATAAAAGGGAATTAAGGCTAGGCTAATCGGCTACCATTCCATTCAAGACAGCTGGAAGAACTTTTAAACCAGGCTGTTTTGCTGAGATTCCTTTTTTTTAGTCAACTAGAGGAGCTCTAAGGCCAGGCTATTCGGTTAGCATTACTTTTCAGACATTTGGAGGAGCTCTAAAACCAGGCTATTCTGCTGCAATTAATTTTTAAAAGTCCAAAAAGTACTTTATATGAATATTTCAAAAATCACAAAACCATGAGTGAGGGGTCAAAATTGTATTTTATGTAAATATTTCAAAAATCAGCAAAAAGTCCCCGAAATGAAATGCCTTAAAATGCAAGATTATGTCCTAAAACATGCTGCCAAGTGAATATTTTGTGTTTAGAAGTCCAAAAAGTATTTTATATGAATATTTCAAAAATCACCCAAAACCATGAGTCAGGGGTCAAAAGGGTATTTTATGTAAATATTTCAAAAATCAGCAAAAAGTCCCCGAAATGCACTAAAATGCAAGACTATGTCCTAAAACATGCTGCCAAGTGAATATTTTGTGTTTAAAAGTTTTTTCAGCAGAAACCATTCAGGCTTTATACTTTGTGTGACTCAATAAAGCTCTGTGTTTTCATATTGCCAGACTCGTGTGCCTTTTTATTTTTAGACTTGGTCATTTTTGGATAAGAGAAATTTCTAGACAGCAGCCTTCGGTTAGAACTTTCAGCCATCAGCTGAGCCATGAGCACCAGAGCCACAGACAAGGCTGCCATGTGAGCAGCGACTGATCCAGGCTGAGAGTGCCAGACCTGCTTAAAGAAACATCCACATCAGAACAAAAATGAAAAAGACTCAAACATACTGTAGATCACACAGATCAACTCTTATTTATGCAGTGGATTGCTGCAATCACACCTACTGTACTGTGTGGAATCCATATATTTTTATGTCTACGACAGATAAAGTAACGACATAAGCAGAGTGCACCTGCTATACAGCATGGTTTATTGTTCACAACAGCAATATGTCACTGCTCCTAGAAAGACAAGTGGACACACACTTGGGCTTAGGGTGAAATAGCTGCAGGGATCCAACTATTGGACATTTTAACACACCAATGAGCTCTGTACATTACTAACAGTCGACTCCCTTTCTATGCACAGTGGAACCTTGAGATACGACCCATCTTAGGACTCATCACCACTATGAAGAATAATGCACAAAATAGAGAGAAAACCACACTGATAACGCTACGTTCAGAAGAGATGCTTATGGAAGTCGAGTGAGGCGGCATGTGCTGCTCCAGGTGCTCGGCCATCTAGTGTCGCCGTCTGTAAGTGTGGCTGTATCTCACTCGGCCATCTAGTGTCGCCGTCTGTAAGCGTGGCTGTATCTCACATCTTTACTCGTGTCTCGAAGCAAAAATTTACTCAAAGGCTTGCTCGGAACTCTGTGTGTGTTCAATAACTTTTTCCACTTTGCCCATGCTTGCCATGGTCATTCCTCAGCAACAGTGCATCAGCAATGCCTGAGGTGGAAGCAATAAAGCAATAAAGCACAGCTTTAAGGAACATACCATACAATGATAACTGAAACCCATTTAAGAAATTCCTGAACCCCCAAATGTAGCTAACCCATACATGTTCTCAGTCATTGTTTAGGGTGCAGGGCGCAGGGACTGCTGGGTTCTGCACCATTGGGCAGCAACAAGTCTGCTCCGAAAACTTCTCCAAACCCATCTTAGAGCACCAGGAGGTGACATTGAGCACATTTTAGCTGTCATTGTATTCCAATTCGATGTTAACAGTGATAATTATTGGACGTAATCACTGGTGCAGGCCCATTCGAATACTGATGGGATTCTGTATGGAGTTTTCTCCTCGTATGTGAATGGGTTTTTTTTTTGGCATGAAAAAGGATGAAGGTCAGCTGGAGCAAGACTGCACACATCTGATAAACCTGCAAATAGTAAAGATAGTGAAGGTGGATGAGTTTAAATATCCGGCATCAACTATTTAGGCACGTGGCCAATGGACAATGGACAAAAGAGATGAAGAAAAGGGTGGAGATAGGGTGGTCCGGATGAAGACGAGTGACGAGTGTTGAAAAGGAAGGTCTATAAGACAATAGTGAGATCTGCCATGATGTGAGGTTTAGAGCAGGCACGGGCAAACTCCGGCAACTAAGTTGCATCATTTATTTATATTATCATTGTACTTCTGCCTTTTTCCTGTAATACCCACGTTTCCCCAATAGATGGCAGAGAAAATGATAAAAGCATTTTAGTCTTTATGCATGACTTTTACATGTAATTTATCTTAGTTCGCACAAACGCTCCATCTCTGTGCTCCTGACCCGGCCTGCCTGTTTTTTTTGTTTTTTTTTGACAATTGTGGCCCGCAAGTCAACAAGTTTGCCCACGCCTGGTTTAGAGACTATTTTGCTGGGAGTGACCACGATGGACAGGATTAGAAATGAGCAGATAAGAAGGATAGTGTAGCTTAGAGATAAAGAGATCCAGTTGAGATGGTTTGGACATAAGAAAATTGGTTTATTGGATAAATAGAAAATGTTCAAGATAAAGTGGAGAGGAGATTTATGGATGTAGTAAAAGAGGACACGGACATTGTTGTTGTCAAATAAGAGGATAGGGTGAGATGGTGATCCTTGAAGGGGAGCCGAAAGAAGAATTCAAATAATTCAGTCTGATTCAATCGTTGTTCTAGAAAATATTTACATAACATGGTGAGAAAGTCAACTTAACAGTTGAACGTTTGCTTTATTACATGGTTTTGTTTACTCCTGCATTATTTTTGTTTGTTTTGTGTTTACAGTGCAATAGCAACCCCATGGTTTGATGCAGTCAGACACAAGATAAATACTTATACACTCAGAGTGTATACTGAGGTTTTTTATGTGCAAAAATGTCATGTCAGGCAATGCAAATATTGTGGGGTAAGCAACAATCTCTGTGTGTTTTTGTGTGGGTGTGTGAGCTTGTTCAATTGTGTGTGTTTCCCTTCTGTCACTAAAGCTGCCGCCATGGTAATGTTGATTTATTCCATCAGTGTTTGATGCAAGTCTCTGGATCCTCTGATGCAATATTTTTTGGTGAGTTTTTAACTGTTTTAATTTAAATCTGTTTTTTTTTTTTAATAGTTTATTATTGGTAACATGGCAGATGTGGCTAGCGCACTTTCTTTACAGCAACATAACTGCTTTGGTGATGTCGAATTTACACGTTCCCCCATGAGTGCTTGGGTTTGATCTTGGCAGTCTGCATATTTTACACAGAACTGGAAGCATGGGGAAATAAGTTGATAGTTAGTTAATTAGGTTTAGTAGTTAGTGGCAGGTGTTCCTTTATTTTGCCCCTCAGCAGGGCTGACAGCGTGTAATATGTACGTAGGAAAAGTAAAATCAGCATGCATCCTTGAGCCATACACGTGAATACTCAGGGTAGCCATTAAAAGTAAAAACTAAAATGTATCCCATCTATTATCATATCTTTACACATCGGAAAAGCTGCTGATTTTCTTTTCTTTTTTTTCAACTTGTCATTGTGACAGCGAAATGTGACCTCTGTATTTTGCCCATCACTATAAGGAGCAGGGGGAAGCTCAATCACCCAGGGAGCACTGTGTGGGGACAGTGCCATACTCTAAAGGGGTAATTTTGCAGCTTGTGGATTGGAACCTGAAACCTTCTGGACCCAAGTTCGCTTCCTTAACCGCCAAGCCACCACTGCCCCACCCAATTAATAACAAGGTTATCTAGTTTCAAATCGTCATTCATTAATTTGAATCACTTTTTTTAATTCACTATTTTATCTAATCTACTTATCATGAGTTTAAATATCCGGCATCAACTATTTAGGCACGTGGCCAATGGACAATGGACAAAAGAGATGAAGAAAAGGGTGGAGATAGGGTGGTCCGGATGAAGACGAGTGACGAGTGTTGAAAAGGAAGGTCTATAAGACAATAGTGAGATCTGCCATGATGTGAGGTTTAGAGCAGGCACGGGCAAACTCCGGCAACTAAGTTGCATCATTTATTTATATTATCATTGTACTTCTGCCTTTTTCCTGTAATACCCACGTTTCCCCAATAGATGGCAGAGAAAATGATAAAAGCATTTTAGTCTTTATGCATGACTTTTACATGTAATTTATCTTAGTTCGCACAAACGCTCCATCTCTGTGCTCCTGACCCGGCCTGCCTGTTTTTTTTGTTTTTTTTTGACAATTGTGGCCCGCAAGTCAACAAGTTTGCCCACGCCTGGTTTAGAGACTATTTTGCTGGGAGTGACCACGATGGACAGGATTAGAAATGAGCAGATAAGAAGGATAGTGTAGCTTAGAGATAAAGAGATCCAGTTGAGATGGTTTGGACATAAGAAAATTGGTTTATTGGATAAATAGAAAATGTTCAAGATAAAGTGGAGAGGAGATTTATGGATTTAGTAAAAGAGGACACGGACATTGTTGTTGTCAAATAAGAGGATAGGGTGAGATGGTGATCCTTGAAGGGGAGCCGAAAGAAGAATTAGGTTTCAAATAATTCAGTCTGATTCAATTGTCGTTCCAGAAAATATTTACATAACATGGTGAGAAAGTCAACTTAACAGTTGAACGTTTGCTTTATTACATGGTTTTGTTTACTCCTGCATTATTTTTGTTTGTTTTGTGTTTACAGTGCAATAGCAACCCCATGGTTTGATGCAGTCAGACACAAGATAAATACTTATACACTCAGAGTGTATACTGAGGTTTTTTATGTGCAAAAATGTCATGTCAGGCAATGCAAATATTGTGGGGTAAGCAACAATCTCTGTGTGTTTTTGTGTGGGTGTGTGAGCTTGTTCAATTGTGTGTGTTTCCCTTCTGTCACTAAAGCTGCCGCCATGGTAATGTTGATTTATTCCATCAGTGTTTGATGCAAGTCTCTGGATCCTCTGATGCAATATTTTTTGGTGAGTTTTTAACTGTTTTAATTTAAATCTGTTTTTTTTTTTTAATAGTTT
>NC_024318.1:18172637-18199359 GCF_000523025.1 Cynoglossus semilaevis | reverse complement strand
TATACTGTATATCTCCCTGGACCCTGGAACTGTTGATTCAGTGCAATTGGATAATTTTTAATGATACACCTCCCGATCCCTCAAGGGGACATTAACATGTCATGACATAGTGTCTGAGAATCGCTTTCAGTCATTTTTTTTCCCCGGAGCTTTAAAAGAAAAAAAAAAAATGCAGTACTGCAGTGTCACAATGAGTGTCAACAGTGGACATATAAAAATACAATTTACACCATTTCTAGTGACAGCAACAGACAGACTGACAGCCGGTCAGTGAGGAGAACTTAACATCAGTCATCTAAACCCATATGTCTGGACATTAGACACACATGACCACACACATGCACCGCTGTCACATCTATGGAACGGTATACAGCCAGTCCCTGTGGCATCAATGTATGTAGGACAGAATTAAAACCCACGTGACAACTTGGATGCTTTCGGTTCCGGTGCGACACGTTGGCACGAGACTGTATTCGATCAAAGAGCGCGCTCGCATTGTTTTACTGCATGTGTTGTGCGGCAGTGTGGGAGTGTTTGTGATTTGTGAACGGCTATTTATGCCACCTTTGAAAAACAAGTCACGACTAATTTAGGGCATAACATCCGACACTTATTGGTTGTAAATACATTATTGTGGCATGCATGAAGAGATATTATAATAATAAAAAGGCTTGTTGGTGGAAGGGTGCCAGAGTTCCGTGCCATCTGGTTGAAATATTCTGGCAGAGCCAATTAGTTTCACTGTCAGACAGCAGCCTGGAAGGTTGTGTTTGAAAAGGCCTTGGGCGTGTGTGTGTGTGTGTCACTGTTACAAAAAACACAGGGACACACACATGCACTATCCACTGGCGTGAGATAGTGTGTACGATAGACAGAAACACAGTGCGTTTAAGCTTCGGCCAATGACAAACATGCACCACTGTGTCTTTGATGTGGTATGAGACGGAGAAAAGACCAAAATAAAACAGGGAAAATTATGGAATGAGGCCTGTGATCATCCAGAGTAATTGGCCACTAGGTCACATTCTCCTGTCGTGCTGAAAGACTGCTCCTTGGACTGCGAAACGCTGTACTTACAGTGTCACACTGCGGCACAAAAGTCGATGTAGATGCTGTCAACACTCTTCTAATGTTCTTGAGATTTGTAATTACAGCACTTTCAATACCCTCTGTTGGTAGCCGGGTGGATTATCAGCACGGCTACTGAGAAGATTATTTCGAGCTTTAACTCATCAACTGCAAAAACAATTGAAGTACTCACTAAACGACAACTGTGTGTGGTATTGTGGGTGTACTGTATGCCAAAATCCAATCAGGGAATTTTCCCTAGTTGCAAAGAATTAGATATGATACGTGTGCTGATCAGGTTAAATCTGTCCAACTAGAGACTGTAAATTATTCCCTACATACAGAGTGCGTGGACGTTCAAGGATTTCAAGGATTGTTTATTGTTAGACCAAATTATGAAATGGCACAAAACTGTGACTCAATGATCCGTATATTAATTGATAAACATGATTCTCATTAGAATTTCTACACATTCCAATGCATGGGAAGCATGGCGTACACTCCCATAATTCCACTTTACATCCATTAATGGTTGCTTTTATTAGCGTCAAATATTCGTCGAAATACCTCCTTTCTAAGAAGGAAATAAAAAATACCCAATACAGGACGTTATGTACGACGAAAGGGGTTGACAAAATATAATTCTACATTTGTCAACGGATAAAAACGAGACCAAGTCCAATCAGCTCTGAATTCGTCATCAAAATAGGAGGAACAGGCTGAGACCCAATCAGAGGTAGGTTGATTAGAAGGCGGGACCTTTAAACAGAAATCAAAATATATGTCCTACAATGAAATCAACAGATAGGACAGTACCATAGCGTGGCTGAGATCGAACCCTGGTTAGGGCGGTTGGCGCCTTCCAGTGGACTCACCACCCTCAGGAAAATTTATGAGGGGCTAGTACGGTGCAGTGTGATTTGGGTGGAGGTCGTGGCGACTGCTGCCCCCGCGACCAGGTAACGGATAAGAAGACGAAAATGGATGGATGGATGGATGATTAGAAATTTTAAGAAACAAACATTATGGGTTATCAACATAATAATTCCAATAATAAACCCACTAATTTGGGCTTATGATTGATAATACTGTAAAAACTAAAGCTATTTCTAGAATCTTATAAGCAGAGGCCGAAGGCCACACGAGTGAAGATGTGGTTATTGCGTCTGCCTTACAGCAAGAAAACTGCCAGTTTTGCTGATTCGATCCCTCGTGATAACAGATGGTATGGTGTTCGCATGTATTCCCTGTTTGTCCGACGGTTTCTTCACACAGTCCACATGCAGGATTAGGTTAATTGGACCATCTATTGGACGTTCTATTGACCGTAGGCATGAGAGTGGGTGTGGAAAGGCTCCATCTCTTTATGGGGCGAACTCTTCAGGGTGTACCCTGCCCTTCTCTAATAAATAATAGGATTCTGACTCTGAAAAGGATGGCGCTGTGGAAGACGAATGCATCTATAAACAAAAGCTCTTCGTGTGCTAACGGCACAACAATCAATAATGCCCAGTTGTTTTGCCAAAGTCATCGTTAGTTAGTCTAATATATATGCGTGGTCTGTGTCCATGCAGTGTGGTCTGTGTCTATGCTTTGGGGTCTGTGTCCATGCTTTTGTGGTCTTTGTCCATGCTTTCTGGTCTGTGCCCATGATTCATAGTCTATGTCTACGATTCGTGGTCTGTGTCCATGCAGCGTGGTCTGTGTCCCACGATGCCCAGTTGATTTGCCAAAGTCAACCCTAGTGAGTCTGATATATCAGCTGCCCACCCACTCAGTCTGTTATCGGGTCATTGTTCTGTGTCCATGCTTTGGTGTCTGCGTCCATGCTTTGGTGTCTGCGTCCATGCTTTGGTGTCTGCGTCCATGTTTTGTGGTGCCTGTCCATGCTTCGTTGTCTTACACGGTGGTTCGTGGTCTGATTTCATGCTTCGTAGTCCGTGTCCATGCTTTTTTGGTCCGTGTCTCGTGTTGCCTACGCTCCTGCTCCTACTCACGCTGATGCTGATACTGATGCTGATGTCCTGTGTTCCTGTCTGGTCGTGTCTCTAGAAAGTGACTGTATTTTATTTTGGACTGTTTAAAATAAACTTTCTGCACCTGACCCACATCTCAGTAGTGCTGCATTTGGGTCTTGACTGTTTCTTGGTTTACAAAATGTAACAAAAGGTTCTCCCTCAGTTTAGAATATCTACATAGGTGTAAATCTTAAATCGGTACAATATGCAGAGACAATGGTTAAAAAGTCTTTAGAACATTTCAATCATTGGTATAGGTTTCTCTAGTGTTCAAGTATGCTTTGAGAATCCACTTTTCTATACCTCTACATGATCTCTTTTCTTATAAATATAAAGTGAATAAAAAAATGACATTTTCATATATTTATATATGATGTTGTTCTCATTTTTGTTTTTTTTATTTACACTGTCCAGATGGCTTAATAAAAGATGGATAGCAATAATTCTAGTCAGCAACGGTACTACTTTACTTACTTGGTGGATTGCAATAAAAACAAACAAACAAACAAAAACCCAGAAAAAAAAAAAACAAAAACAAAAAAATAAAAAAATATGTGTGCACAACTACTGAACTCGAGGTATGGATAACATTTCAGTTCAGGTGTAGAGTTGGAAAGTCCTACTTTTTCAAAACAAACTCGTCAAAATGAATACCAACGTTGTCAGTAAGCAATGAGGTTTTTTAAAGGCCAAATATCAACTCAGACAGTTGATACTTTAGAAGAAATCAGCACTTCATTTCTGATTTATTTTTGGTACATTTTGGCTCAAATACATGTCAGGCCCACATTGATGTTCAAACCTATCAGTGACATTGCAGTCTAATTTTGACAAACATGTTTTTATGTCTCTCTGCCGCTATTAAAATAAAAGCCACAACCTCTATTTACAGCAAAGCCATTCTTATAACAAAGCCTTTGGTAGTTTTTGTAAACACCATTAGACGAGTTAATTGCATCAGACATATCATCTTTAAAGGGACAATCTTTTATACCTTTATAGCTTAAGCCTCCTTAAGGCCATAAAAAGTGGCAACCACATCTGTCACCCTTTAATGGAATATTCCAAAATTGTTCCCATGGAAACTAAAGTGTGCTTTTACCTTCTTCTCCTTATTATGCTGTATCACAAGTGCATTGCACGTGTCAGTGGGCTTAGACTTGAGCTCCTGCAGTTTTGTGTCAATGGCAGTATTTATTTCTCTCCTTCTCTGTCCTTACGATTTGATAGCAGGTTGAAATCATGTGCCCATAAAAAAAGTTCTATTTTAGACTGCAGCTCTGCAAATTATTCACATTTTATTACGTGCTGGTTGTGTGACAAGAAATTACCTATGTGGATAGACATGGGTTTTCTAAGGACCCTAGGCCAGTCTTTCTTAATTATTTCCTGCCATGCCACCCCCTAGGGGACAGAAGTTTTTTCATGCCACTCTCGAACTAAAATTGTGCCGGGTAAAAAGTATTGATTTACCTCTACAAGCCACTGTACGAGTTCTTCCTCTACTAGGTTGAATAGTCACTCTGATTTGCTGCCATCTAATGACTGGAGGCTTGTTTCTCATTCAAGCATGAATAAAGACAGTATATCGAAGGTCCTCATTCAAGCATGAATAAAGACATCGAAGGTTATCTCTAACACTCAGCTTTTTTAAAAGCACTGCCTAGGCCAAGAGTCAGGTTCCCTGGACCTGAAGACTCCTAGCTTACAGTAAGTTTTAGTGTTGTCACCATGGATGGATTTAAATTATTGTTTTAATTGAAGTATTTGTAGTCTCTCTTCCGGTTTGATTTCTGTTTTCCCTTTCTGTAGTCCTTGTCTCTTGTCCCTCATCCAATCTGTTGTCTGTCTTCTGTCTCCAGCCCTGTCTGTTCTGAGTTCCAGTCTGCCACCCTTAGTTCGTCCGAACTGCTTGGCACAGCTTTTGGGGGACATCCAGTGCCTTCCCTCGAAGGTTGTTCTGTCATGCCTGTCTCCTTGTCTTCCGCACATCGTCCCGGGTCTATTCATCGTTAGACTTATTTTGCTGCTTATTTTCGTCTTGCCTCTCCTAAGCTTCCTAAGATTATCTTCACCTCTGTTATGTTTGCGTTCCTCTGTCTCTTTCCTACCTGACCCAAGTTATCTGTTTAGTGAGTTAGCCCAATTTTGTTAATTAGCATTCTCTCCCTGTGTTTGGACCGTGTACTGAACCCGAACTCTTGCTGCATTTGAGCCCTGGACCACTTTGGATGACTTAAGATTTATGTCCAGCGTGAAACATTAAAAAAGGTTGATCATGAGGCTGCGAAGCTCTCATCAAAAAGATTGGGCGAAAGAAAGAAAACATGAACTTTTCAAGGTTCATCCTTGATAGTGTAAGCTTTGATTTGAGATGTGGAGGTGTTCTCTCGCTGACAATTTCTCTTCAGCGAGAGGGTATGAACTCCCAGTGATAGTGAATTCCTATGCAGAACTTTAGAAACAGACGTTTCTTAGAATCTTAATGTGATAGAAATTTGAACTGAATTCTATTTCAATGGCAAACTTGTTTATCACATTGATTTCAGGCTCAGAGGTCAACATCAGAGAAGAACCGGGTTGCCTTAATACTAGGGATGACTTTATACAATATCGGTATGAGTCCGATATTGGTCAAAATTTCAGGATCGAACATAAAAAATAACAACAACGGTCAGGTGCCACATTCCTGTCCCCAAGGGAGGGCGTGATACAAAATAATTAAGAACCACTGGCTTAAGATCAGCACAACAAACGTGTCAGTCCAATCAAAGGAAGAGTCCTAAAGATTACTTTTTAGCATGTGCATTTTTTTTATACCATTATTACCAAATGAAGGCATTTAAACTTAGCTAGTGGAAGAACAGAGTGCTGGCTGGAGAGATAGCAGAACATGGCTTCTTTGCAGTAACCACCTTGTGAATTGTAATTTAACAAACCTACTACCAGCCTTTTTTGAAGATGACCACTGCCATGATCACCACAGTCTGTTCATAATTACCTTCTTGTTTTGCTTGCATCTGCCACATGATGAAACATGTGTGTCAGCTTCCTTTTAAGTCCAAAAAAAAAAAAAAAAAACAACCCCCAGGAGCTTCACATCAGAATACACAGGAGAATAGAGCGACAGTGCTACCTTTGGTGGTATTGATTTCTTTGTCACGGTTTAATGGCATGTTTACCTCTTCAAGAGTGTGGTAATAAAAGACTTCTCTTTTACGTCTGCAGACATGAAACATTAGTTGTTATTTCAGCTTTCAGGCTATTCGCAAACAATTTAACCTGTTTTGTGCTGATCAGTCACGATACAAGTAGGATACAAAATCGTTGTCAACAAAGAGCTACAAGACTGTGGCAATCCCTGCTTTCGACATACAGTAATCTGCAGGTGTATCACTATCAAATACTACGGTTTCTAGATAACCAGCAGTGGTTTCTGATAAGCCTTTGAGAGAAAAACACGATAAAAGATCTGATTTTGTTCAATTTTCGATATGACTACTTGATTGTTTAAAGCCCCACATTAAGAACTATGTTATTATTATTGTTTGTAAGTCATTAATTCTTTACAATAGTACTTCTCAAATGGTGGGGTGGGGTTGGGGGGTTAATTAGGCATGATAGGCTTCCAATGGAACATGGCTGCAGTAATGCTTGAACGATAAACAGGCCTCCAGTCACTAGGTGGCAGCAAGAAAATACTTATTATCAGGTTCTCAATAGTATTTCGATTCAGTTAAATTTAAGGCCCACAATGCATTCCTTTACTAAACTGCTTATGTGACAGGCACTGGTTTGGCTTGTTGTTTATATGTTATAATATATGCATATAGTATATATAGTATATATAGGTCTATTTATTCATATATAAATTATAATATAAAAATACATATATGTATATACACATAATGTTATACGTATGTATTAGCTTTAGTTTCTTTTCATTATTTATTATTGTTTAAATAATGGCTGGCAGTAAGTCCACGCAGTTATTTGTCCATTCAAACTCTCCACTGTGTTTTCATTTCTAATGGATGTTTAATTCACCAATGTTCATCGAGGGGCAGTGGGCATTGAAATAAATCACATCTCTATAACTAGACTTTCATTCATTCCTCCAATATCTGATTTGTTCACATTTTTGTTTTTCGGCTCACTAATTTGGTTTGGTTTTCAGTTCTGCTATTACTTTTCAAAACTGAAATTTGTTTTTATATTTATGCCCTTACTTGGGGGCGTGAGGGGCTTCCAATGTAATATGGCATGCCGGACATAAGTGTACCACTGCTGTAATGCCTTAATGATAACAAATCTAGAGTCACAAGGTGGCAACAACTCATACAGAGGTTTGTACAGATAGAAAATATACATGGTATCAGGTTCTCAATAGTATTTCAATTCATGGGGGTGTGGGTCGTAGGGGGCGTGAAAACATTTCTGTCCCCTAGGGAGGGCACAAGAAGTGTTTCGTTATACAGTACTGGGATGAGTCAAAATATTGTAAAATGAAGAAAAATTCCTTCACTAAATTGACAGATCAGAGCACAAGCTGAGGTTTTACCCAGACACTGCGTATAATGAGTATAAAGTACTTCCTCGAGTGGTCTAAAGCCCAGCTCACAGCTTGATGCTCCCCTATAAACGCGGAAGTTACACTCTGCTACACTCTGATTAATGGCCTGACTTCTGGAATATTCTCGATGGAGATGTGCGAGATGCTTTCGATGAGTGTCTGACTTCTGTTTCATGCCAGTAACTGGTGCTTTGTTTCATTGGCTTGTGTGTATAACAAATTACTCTCCAAAGTTGTTGCAAGGCCATGGTGCTGGAAAGCCGCCCAGCAACCCACCAACTGTGTACCAAGCAGGTCCACAGTAGATAAAAATCTAAATAATTTAAGATGTTTTGTTTATTTGTAGCGCTTTGGGCTTGAACATTGCTCAGGACATAATGTCTTGTAGAAAATAATGGGAAAAGATTCAGATGATGTACGCCACTTTAAAATGGAAGTCGCTTTCGCCTGATATTTAGAGGAAGAGTCCTGGTTTTAAAATCATTTACGATCCTGACTGTGACACTGTATAAAATGTGTTAACCTTTCCCGCAGGTCTAACTGTGTTTCCTAGGCAAAGGGAGTCGACCTTCTTGGAGGTTGACAGACATAGCCAAGTGATGGTATTGGGAGTATTGTATCCACAGTATCGATATATTGGTACTATTATTTTATGTTTTTGGACTTTGTGTTTTATTTGATTTCGATTCCATATAAACTATGAAGTTACTTGGTAACTTACTTTTCCAAGATTTTCTGGGGGATTTGTTTTATAGCAGGTGAGACTTGAAAATCCATCCATCCATCCATTTTCATCCGCTTATCCGTTACCGGGTCGCGGGGGCAGCAGTCTCCACCCAAATCACACTGCACCGTACCAACCCCCCAAACCTTCCTGCGGGTGGTGAGTCCACTGGAAGGTATTAACCGCCCTAACCGGGATTCGAACTTGCCCAGGAGGTGAATCCTGGGGTTTCACACCAATGACAGAGACCTTTGCCTCTGGGTCAAAGCGCCACTGACTTGAAAATCCCTACTTCGAAAAAGATAGCCTGCAGCTAGTTAGCACGTTTGTTAATAATTGTTCCTTTGCTTAACAGATGTAAGATTATTGAAATCGCCAGGTTCTCAATAGTATTTCGATTCAGTTAAATTTAAGGCCCACAATGCATTCCTTTACTAAACTGCTTATGTGACAGGCACTGGTTTGGCTTGTTGTTTATATGTTATAATATATGCATATAGTATATATAGTATATATAGGTCTATTTATTCATATATAAATTATAATATAAAAATACATATATGTATATACACATAATGTTATACGTATGTATTAGCTTTAGTTTCTTTTCATTATTTATTATTGTTTAAATAATGGCTGGCAGTAAGTCCACGCAGTTATTTGTCCATTCAAACTCTCCACTGTGTTTTCATTTCTAATGGATGTTTAATTCACCAATGTTCATCGAGGGGCAGTGGGCATTGAAATAAATCACATCTCTATAACTAGACTTTCATTCATTCCTCCAATATCTGATTTGTTCACATTTTTGTTTTTCGGCTCACTAATTTGGTTTGGTTTTCAGTTCTGCTATTACTTTTCAAAACTGAAATTTGTTTTTATATTTATGCCCTTACTTGGGGGCGTGAGGGGCTTCCAATGTAATATGGCATGCCGGACATAAGTGTACCACTGCTGTAATGCCTTAATGATAACAAATCTAGAGTCACAAGGTGGCAACAACTCATACAGAGGTTTGTACAGATAGAAAATATACATGGTATCAGGTTCTCAATAGTATTTCAATTCATGGGGGTGTGGGTCGTAGGGGGCGTGAAAACATTTCTGTCCCCTAGGGAGGGCACAAGAAGTGTTTCGTTATACAGTACTGGGATGAGTCAAAATATTGTAAAATGAAGAAAAATTCCTTCACTAAATTGACAGATCAGAGCACAAGCTGAGGTTTTACCCAGACACTGCGTATAATGAGTATAAAGTACTTCCTCGAGTGGTCTAAAGCCCAGCTCACAGCTTGATGCTCCCCTATAAACGCGGAAGTTACACTCTGCTACACTCTGATTAATGGCCTGACTTCTGGAATATTCTCGATGGAGATGTGCGAGATGCTTTCGATGAGTGTCTGACTTCTGTTTCATGCCAGTAACTGGTGCTTTGTTTCATTGGCTTGTGTGTATAACAAATTACTCTCCAAAGTTGTTGCAAGGCCATGGTGCTGGAAAGCCGCCCAGCAACCCACCAACTGTGTACCAAGCAGGTCCACAGTAGATAAAAATCTAAATAATTTAAGATGTTTTGTTTATTTGTAGCGCTTTGGGCTTGAACATTGCTCAGGACATAATGTCTTGTAGAAAATAATGGGAAAAGATTCAGATGATGTACGCCACTTTAAAATGGAAGTCGCTTTCGCCTGATATTTAGAGGAAGAGTCCTGGTTTTAAAATCATTTACGATCCTGACTGTGACACTGTATAAAATGTGTTAACCTTTCCCGCAGGTCTAACTGTGTTTCCTAGGCAAAGGGAGTCGACCTTCTTGGAGGTTGACAGACATAGCCAAGTGATGGTATTGGGAGTATTGTATCCACAGTATCGATATATTGGTACTATTATTTTATGTTTTTGGACTTTGTGTTTGATTTGATTTCGATTCCATATAAACTATGAAGTTACTTGGTAACTTACTTTTCCAAGATTTTCTGGGGGATTTGTTTTATAGCAGGTGAGGCTTGAAAATCCCTACTTCGAAAACGTTTGTTAATCATTGTTGCTTTGCTTAACAAATGTAATAATTATTGAAATCGAGAGTGGCAAGTCTCTTTACATTTTTTCAAGTCGAGTCTAAAGTCATCAAACTGATGGCTCAAGTCTGACTTGAGTCCAAGTCAAGCGACTCGAGTCCACACCTCTAAATGATAGTATACAACACTATATCCATTTCTTTCACTCATTAATGTTCAGATAAAAGTATATGCGAACCACTGATTATTTAGTATCCAGCTAGCTATTTAATTTTTATTAATTCCAGGCACATTTAAGAAAACAAAATGTAGGCAAAAAGGCGAATTGTAATCTACTCTATGCTCACGGTCCTTCCTCCTCTGATGGTCACACAAGGAAACATTTGCTGCAATTGGTATCACTGACTGATAGCTTGTGATATATTTTGAAATATGCACCAAATCAAGTGTGAGCTCACTGCAACACAGCTGCGTCATAAAAACACAGAGAAGGTCAACATTTCGCTAGCGATCAAATATTCATGGAAACTGTCACTGAAAGCTAAGAGACAAAACAAGTACTTCAAATTCCGTGTACCATTTTTACTGCTGGCTTTACTTTTTATCCTTTGAGGTTGAGAGGGCTGCAGCCGAACACTCCTGACATTTCTTCAGAGTCGGGTTATACAACACAAACAAACACACACTGACTGTCAACGACAGAGCGCTTTTTAAAAACCTAAATAAAATCATGTGGTCATTGTTTATCAATCGGATTGGTTTAAACAGATCAGCTAAATAAACTGACTCTAACCTCAATGACTAGACCATATAAAATCCAAACAAATGTATACTTCAAGAACTCAAGTTCATGGACCCCATGTGCTTTCCTACCAGTTTTTGATTTATCCTTTTTACGAAAATCACATAAACTGAATGGGCACATGTGTTTGGTAGTGTCCATCTTTAAATTATTATGCGTTGTTTTCTTCCTGCTAATTTCAAAAACCCAAATATCACAGCAGTTTGAGCAACTGATTCAGGTGAAAATGCGCTTATCTGGAAAATCCCGAGGATTTCTGATGAAATCAGTCACCACATCACACGGAACACGCTCAGAGTTTCATATTTGTGTTTGAACGCCACTGTGTTTCAAATTAAACATACAAACAAACAGCGATCAATTCCATGTAATAACAGCCAGTGCACCCAACCGGCTAACATACATAGCTTAGTTCTAAGCTTGGTGGTTAGCACGCCTGCCTTGCAAGCGGAGAGGTTCGATTCCCAGAGGAACCGAACACTTGGTGCCTCCGAGGGTCAGTCTGTTACAGCAGAACTCCTGTTAACATAAGAAATTCCCCAGTGTGGGGGTCAATAAAGTTCAAATTATTATTAGCAGGCTAGTCATTTAGCGTACAGTACACGACAGGCCACTCTGATATCAGAGTACACGGTCTTCTGACTGCAGCCCTTTAGGTGAAATGTGCTTAGCATAAACCACAGCACTTAAAAGCAGATATTCTTGTACAGCGTGTCTTTCTCAACATGTAGACTTTCCCTGTAAGCGTCCTATAACTCAGTAGCAGGAATCATGAATCATTCATGAGATGATTAATTGATGTTCTCATTCATTTATGAGACAGGGAAAATGAACAAGTCCCGACACCTCAAAGTGTCTTCACGTTAAAGCGGATTAGTCCAGGAAGCCAGGACTCCACCGTTCTCCGCAGAAGATCTAATTATTATTGACAGAATCATCTCAGATTGTAATGAACCTGCTGTAATCTAGTAAACTGTGAGGGGATCATCTGTATATGTGGGAAATGTTGGTGTAAATACATCTGAGGCAACAACCTAAGGAAGCAAAGTACACCACGATGAATAAATCAGACATAGCTTAGTTTTCCTGCTGTCATCCAGAGAACCTTTATTTTATCATCAGTCATCGCCGGCCATCTCTCTTCAACTATTCCAGTGGGCAACTGACCGGCAGTGGACACAGTTGACCCGGCTGATTTCTGCAGCTCCTGTCTAATACTGTTTTCCCCCCCAAAAGGATGCAGTGAGGATGTGACCATGGAGGTCATGCTTGTCACGTTTCCCTGCCAGACTTCTGACTTTCACCTCTATCTGCCTTGTTTTCTCCATCTTCTTTGATTGCTTTTTTTCCCCCTGCCTCTCTTTCTTTTCAGACATGCTGTCCTGCATAATTCAAGACAGGGGGCAACCTCGGATCAAACCAAAGAAAAGACACATAAAATAGAGATTATTTGAAATCATACTGAATACTAAAAGCAAGAGTAAAGAGGGCTGTATTTAGTTTGGGGTTTGAGGGTGTCTTATTGAAACAGAGAGGAGATGATAATTGTTTTTAAACAATATTGACAGTCTGGTTTGTATGCATGTAAACCAATCAGAAGCTGACACAATTTTCTTTACTTTGAAACTCTTGTTTGTGTATGTGGTATGGCAAAAGTAGTTTTGTATGAAATAATTAAAAAAAAAACATTTTATGCTTAAAATGTGTTATTAAATATACTGATTTCTTTTAAGAAATCCACATTTGACATGTAACAGAATTAAGAATTTAACTGGGTTTTTAAACCCCAATAAAAATCAAGTGTAAAATGTCCAGTGTCATTTTTCTTTTTCATCGTTTTTCATCATTATTGTGCGCTTACCCTAACGTAATGAAGAATTGCTGTCGCATTTCATAAAATACTTCAAAACTTCCAGAAACATCCTTGAAAAAGTACTATTGCCCACCATCGCCTTTTTGCTTTCTTTATGAGAAAACTTGGCTGCCAGGTGGTCTGTGAGAGCAAACATGCTGAGAACTCCGACTTTGCTAAGAAGGCACTTTGCAGATTCCAGCTTCAAGTGCTTGAAGTGATGTGAAGATTCATTTCTTTTCATTAACAAAATCCTTTCTAGGAGTGTATCTTTTACATCTCTGCAACCACCGGGAGGAAGCTTTTCTGCCCTACACATCTCCATGATAAAAACATTATCTCACTCATGCCATTAAAGCCACTGCAGCCTGTTACGCAGACACACCAGCAGCACTCAAGAACTGTTGCCATTTTGAAAACAGTGGATTATTGTCGCACATTATACTTGATTAAAGAAAGCTTTGCACGTCGGTCGGGAAGGTGGTGCAGTGAAGGGATGCTGAAAACATCAGGTGGATGTGAATGAGAAGCAACAGAAGAGAACTTAACTGGAACACTCTCTCTAGCAGCAGGAGTCCGATTTCACGGGCCTTTGGTTTTTATTGTGTGTGTGCATTAGACTTTACGCAGATGCACGAAAAACGCAAATTACAATTTTATGTTCAGCTCAACTCACAGTGGGGAACCGAGCTGGGACCAGATACCTTGAGGTTTTACTGACACAAATGTAAAATTGTGGGTATCTATCTATCTATCTATCTATCTACCTACCTATCTACCTACCTACCTACTTACCTATCTATCTACCTACCTTCCTACCTACCTATTTATCTATCTACCTATCTGTCTACCTACCTTCCTACCTACCTATCTATCTATCTATCTCTCTATCTCTATCTATCTATCTACCTACCTATCTACCTACCTAACTACCTACCTACTTACTCATCTATCTACCTACCTTCCTACCTACCTACCTATTTATCTATCTACCTATCTATCTATCTATCTGTGTACCTACCGTCCTACCTATCTACCTACCTACCTTCTTACCTACCCATCTACCTATCTATCTATCTATCTATCTATCTAGAATATGAGAAAGATAATATTAAGTCTATAGAGCCATTTGCAGAGAAAAAAAATATGCACAATATTATATATATATACAATATCTCAAAAACAAAAGTATGTTTTTTAATTTATTCAGATATGATTAATAAACTTCTAATTTCCAAAAACATGTAGAATATTCTGAGTTTTTCCTGTTGTTGTTTGTGTTAAGCTTTCCCACAGAGCTGTGCCACCTTTATAACACTGGCCTCCAGTTCATTGCATGTTTCCTCAAAAGTAGGTCACGGTATTCAGTATTACTGAGTTCATAAATAAAAATATTCCTCCTTGGTTTGTTAAAAAAAATGGTGTCTGGGAACCCCTAACAAGTAATCACATTTTCCAAGTTTGTGAATAAAAATATTCAGTCTACACAACGTTTCCAGGTTTGACTGATATTTAGTCATGGCTGTGGATTAGATATTTAAGGCTTGTACACAAACACACTTCCTCGGATTTATTCATATGTAGGGCATGTTTTCCCCCCAAAGCGATGATGTCAACCCGCAAAAAAAAAAAAAAAAACAACAATTAATGAGAATAGAACGCTGAACTAGAATATATAGAACATAATATTCATATTTACTGAAACATAATTTCACAAAACATCACGAACATGGACTGCTTTTGCAATATTTCACATTCAAAATTCATCAAGCAGGCCGTATTGAACACCCTCACGGGCCAGTTTTTGCCCATGGGCCATATGTTTGACAAACCATCAGTAATAAGAACCTGGAAGTCAGACAACAATTATAACAATTATTAAAGTTAAATGGTCCCAAACCATGTCAATATCCAACAACCTAAAAAAAAAAAAACGTCCACGTTTTTCACCTTTGTTTTCATGCATTTTTTCACTTAGAGAATTAATCAAGCAGACCAGATTGAACGCCCTAGCGGGCCGGTTTTGGACCGCGGGCTGTACGTTTGACATCCCTGGTATGGAGAACTTAAGCATAAAGTAAAGTGGAGTAAATAAATATTCAATTTACTCAATTCTAGCCCACCGTTACAATAAGAAATATGAGCCTGATTTTTACCACAAGCTGACTGGAGTCTGCTGAGTGCATTTACCATCACAGTAGAATCCATTAGTGTCAGTCTGTGCAGAGACAGGTAGTACCTGTAAAGGTATGATATGTGGCTAACAGACTTTGAACATATAATCATATTACATTAATAGCTGATGTGCTTGCACGTGTTTCCCACTTACAGTATCTTTTCAATCACACATTTCCCATGCCTCCCTGCTCCTTGGCAAAGACGCCAACGCGTATCCATGACCTTTGACCTTTCCCATAAGGGATTCCATCAAGTCGGTCAGCTGAAATTTGATTTATTGACCTCTCTGAAGCTATGAAACGCTTGCTTGACTGTATGGGTGTCCAAACCCGAGGTCAACTCAATTGGCTGACTGGGAAATTGGGCCAATAGAAGACCCGATGATTACAACAGGGTCATGTCTCACTAGGCCTAGAGATTACCTCTTGTGTTGTGGTAGTTACAAACAGTCACTGAAATATGACCAGCTGCACAGCTGAGAGCATGAAGAACATACAGCACGCAAAACAGGTGAAGGACGTTCTATTGGAACAGGCGGCGGAAGCGAGAGGAGATGCTACATGTGATTTCTCCGATATTTATTAGTACTGTAGCGTTACTGCAAACACTTTCGAGGCTGTAAATAAAATTGTAAATCTATGAAAATCTGTGGGTCCAAAGATGGCAGGTGACATTTCAGGGCTATGCAGATCACCTTGAAATGACTGAAACTCAAGCTCTTGACTTTGTAAAAAGGTGCACTGCCTACAGCTTTCTCTCTCATAAAAATGGCTAGCACCAAATCTTTATTGCTGCCCTTTCGGGTTTAGTGTGGTCTGCCCGGCCCTGGAGTTTCTATGCTATTAACACTTTTTTTTTTTGTACCACTGAAATCAATGAACAAAACACATTGAACTATTAGGAATGAGCCTTCTGTTCTAGGAAACAACCGGATTAACATACGTTTAATTATTAAAATAACCGCAAGGTAAATAAGCTCCATTGAGGCGTCATCTCGAAATCATAATATTAATAACAGAATTACACAACAAATATTATTTTACAGGCTTATGCATATAAGATCCGATCCACAACTCGGTGTCTGATTTGGAAACACTGATGACATTCTTTGAATATGCTAGAGGCGGAATTCGATTGGAGTCATGGTGCAGTCATACATTTTCCATTTATTCAGAAGGCTACTAGTGTTTTCTTCTTAGAAAAGGGTTATTTTAATGAGTTTGAATTTTTACAAAAGACCAGGGGTGTGAAACTCATTTTCAGCTGGGGGGCTACATCAGCAATACAGTTTTCCTTGAAGAGCCAGTTGTAACTATAAGATTGTATAGATATAACTAATATTACTTCTCCTATCAAGTTAAAACAAACTCTGTTGTGGGCTTTATTTTAAGCCAATTAAAACATTTTTAAGCCACAAAAAAATGACTTGGTGGGACACATTTGGCCCGTGGGCCTCAAGTTTGACACATGCGTCTTAGAGAAAAAAAAAAAAATTTTTGTTATTATTCTTTTTTTAATAAAAATGTCCCACAACATATAAATAAATCATTAACATAACGAACAAGACATCAAAAGGAAGAAAACAGAATACAAACTGTTTCAAACTAAGGCCTAGGGGTCCGGATGTGGCCCATTCAGCTATGTAATCCGGCCCGCCAAACTTGTTCAAATTTTATAATTAGTTTGTATTGTGATTATATTTCTCCCTTTTCCCTGCAATGCTCATATTTCCCCTATAGATGGCGTAGAGAAGGCTAAAAGCATTTTAGCCTTCTCATGCATGACTTTAACATGTCATTTATCTTAGTTCGCACAAACGCTCCATCAATCTGCTCCTGACCCGGCTGGAGTCAAAAAGTTTGCCCACGCCTGGTCTACACTCTATAGATATTTTGTTTTTGTTTATTACTTTGTGCAGAGCCCATGCAATCAACAACAACAGCAGTCATAGCAGGAGCCATTTGAGTATTGCTCGGGAGCCTCGGTGGGGGAGGCAGCCTAAAGTTTATTTTTTAAATTAAAAGTAGAGGGATTTAATCAATAAACACTGTTGGAAAACTCAAAATATTGTGAAACATTTGAAACAATCAAAGATTTGATGGAGCCTTCTCTCTGATGTGACCTTTTCTGGCCGCGCTTGTCAGGTATACAGTACGTGATGGCTAACGTTACGGAAGAGAATTTCTGACAGGCCCTTGGCTGAAGACGGAGAAAGGTCAGCTGGGAAAGTAAAACATCCATCTGCTTCTGACTTTCTGACAGCTGTTGAACAGGCTGGTTTAGCAGCGTTGTAACTAAAACATGCAATGCTAGGGTAAGACGTCCAATAGAACATCGCAGTTTTTTACTACAGTGGTTCCTCGGACACCCAAGAGCTACGACGTTTGTTGTTTATGTAGCCACCTCCCACAAATTTATTAAAGTCTAATTCCACCTTTCCAAGGTAATTTCCATCATTTTAAACAAATTTTGTGCGCGAGCTTGTTGCGAGTGAAGCGGACCAATACATCATGTGGCGCTATGTGGACGATGACTTTGTTTACGCTGACCGGTTGTACTCCATACATTGGATTATGATACATTCACTTTCTTTTGTTTGTGTTGTTTTTTTGGGGAACTTTTTGCACTTCATTATGGCCCCCAGGCGTAAGTCAGACTCTTTTAATGTTTTTAAGTCCTAGACCAGGGGTCACCAACATGGTAGCCCCATGGACTACTTAGGGCAGGTATGTGCAAACTATGCTAAAAGTACTTTAGCATTTTAGCCTTTATGCATGACTTTTACATGTCATTTATATTAGTTCACATGAACGCGCCATCTATCTGCTCCTGACCCGGCTTCCCTGTTCAATTTTAGGACAACTGTGGCCCGCGAGTCAAAAGGTTTGCTCACGCTTGCTCGAGGGTGCCTGTGGGGTATGTTGTAAAGATATAACTAGCAAACAAGAGGGTCGAAAATGGCACTTCTATGGTACTTTTTGCATCAGTTGCACTTGAAATGATAGCAACACAGCGTCATTTATTTTCTTTTAGATTAATATTACTTTGTTTGGGAAGTCCGTATCAAGTAGCGCTTCGTGTTACTACGCAAGTACCCTTGTATCTCTCAATCAAAAAGAATCAAAAAGGTTGGTTGATTATGAGGTTACCACTGTGTTAGCGTAGGTAAAACACATTTGTACAGTATGAGACTTACATTAAAATTGCGCTATATACGTAGCGCCGTCGGAACAGAATTCTGACAAGACCAGGACACCCTGTGCTCTCAAGAAGCATTTTTGACTAACTCCCTGTGAGGTCAAAACATAGTGGAACTAAACTACGAAATGAAGTTATGTTGATGGAAAGTTCTTGTAATTGCAAGTTATTGCGCTATAAAATATTCCTACGCTCATAAACACCCTTTCACAAAGATGTGATTTGGGCACACGTGACTGCCAGAGCTCAGTAAATGTGGGAAAAGTGAGGAAGTGGCTATAATCGTGGACAAAGATGAAGTGTTTCACGAGGAGGGTGATAAAGTGCCTATTAAATTAGCCTTAGCTCTATCGATCGCTGCACTGCAGCAGAAATGGATGCCTTGCATATCAGAGAGATTCAATTATACTCATAATCAGCTAACGGAGCACACGATGAGCAGGAGGGTGCAGCAGAAGGGTAGGTATCATGCATAGATTATTATAGAATATTGATGCTCCAGAAATTTTATCGAGATAAATCCTAGATTTCTAAAACGCTTTCTAATGCAACACACATAACTCCTGATCCCATTTAGACTATTTACCCCCCCCCCCCCCCACACACACACTTATCGCCCTCTTTTGTCATCTTCTTCTTGCCCACCATTTGTTTTTGCTGGATTCAGTAGTCATCACTTTATTTTCTTTATTTTCCACAGACTATATTCTTCCCTCCTAAGCATGTTTGCTTTCATTATTTATTCACAAGTCATATTTATTGATGGAGCTCACACTGACAGGGGATCAATGTCTTATTTACACATTTAGACAGTTGGCGAAGTGAGCTGCGATTAACTGGCCCATAAAACCTCTACCAATACCACTATTAATCTGCCACTGGGGACATTTCAATACCTGATCATGTGTATCTATGTAGAAGTAAAGTGAAGAAAAATGTGTCACTAGGATAGGAAAAATGAGATTTTGCAACATGTGCTGCCTATCGCCATAAATTTGAAAATCACCGTATCAGCAAATATAATAGCTGAAGACACTCAGATGGGAGACTCCACCCGTTACTAAAGGAGCATTACACCTCTGATCAGGTCCTACGAAACTTTTCCATGCTACGGCATTAGCTTTTGGCCAGGGACACCTTAGCAAACCCACAGACAATGCTACACAAAATATGTAAAGAAACAAACTTTTAGAATGTATTTTCTTACTCCTATTCACTATTCAATAATGTTAATTTTTTTTTGGTGCAAGAAAATAATAATGAACATGTGCTTGCTATCTACGCACCAGCTTGAGTAGCAGAGCAGCTTGGTGACATGCACAAACCTCTAGGTCTATATAGATCATGACTTTGGTTTAGGAAAAATGGTTACCATATTTTCCGTACTCTAAGTCGCACTTTTCCTTATATTTTGGCTGGGTATGCGACTACTCAGATGCAACCTATATATTAAAATGTATAATTTCACATTATTATTTTTACACTGATAGCTGATGGCAAAAGGGCACTCTAGGCTTGTGTACTAGTATCCTTTGAAAATTTACATGTTGCTGGTGCGACTTATATTCCGAAGCAACTTTTATATGCTGTTTTCTTCTTCATTATGCATTTTTGGCTGGTGTCACTTATACTATGGTGCGACTTATACTCCGAAAAATAAGGTATATATATTTTTTCTTATCTTTCCTCAAAATTTTATTTTATTGTCTAAAGAAAAAAAAAAATACAAACAAATAATACACTACACCTACACCACTTCATGTGTCTTTCTATTTATAATGCCATCCTCCTACGAGCTAGAGGTGAACGCTCACAGATCTCTCACCTGCAAAGGATGTCCCTGACAAAAGAGTGGCATTCCTAGACTCTGAAGCTTTATAATACAACTATTAATATATAGTCTTGCCTTGCTTGTTCAAGAGACTGGTAAAATAGGGTTGATCCATCATTAGCATATATTTAACTATACATCTTTTCTTTTTATTTGAATTCTGAAGACAAATTATGAGTTATGAGATAGAAGCTTCATATTTGATTGCTCCCGGAGCTTCATTATCAAATATCCAACATATCCAAATAGCCACGATGGTTCTCCGTCATAACTGATCAGTAGTAATATGTTGTGATTGTGTGTCACCACTCTAATCTATAATTTTTGAATAAATTAGGCACGTCACACAAAATACATTATCTCAGCGCGATTGCACAGGCATCTGTATAATTAAATTTGTTCGTCTTGCATAAAGAGCCTCTCTCTGTGTTGTCATTAGGCAATATTAACATACATTCAATGTTTAAACATGTGTTAGGTTTTACATTCATAACCATATGAGCATGCCCAGCTATGGCCGATATCATGTTCACACATTTTCAAATCTTCCACTCAGCCCTGCAACAGAATACAATTACTCCCATACTCTTATATAATCACTTTTCATCCCCAAGGCTTGACAGTTTCCCTCGTCTGACAGAAAAAGCCTAATTACTCTCTGACCTTGACTTCCCCTATCTCGTTTTCTCACTTCTATTCCCTTCTTCCTGCACAACCAGGTCTTCTTCTTCCACATTTCTCAGCTCACGCACGTGAGGCAATAAAAAAAAACAAACAACCAATGACATTTTTTCATTGGGACTGTAAATTTAGGTCTTAAAGCATGCACACCTGTTATGTTTTCCTGGCTTCATTCCAGTGACTCTTGAACCACCTAGTACATCTTATTTTTTAGGTATACACTGTGAAGATTAAAGTAGAGTTTGAATCCCTGTTAGTGTACAGAGCAGAGGTGGCAAATATGGCCGGCTACGGAGTGTCATACTGGCCCGTTTGGTACATTTTGAAAGCTAAGGGGTAAAAACATAGGCTTGTTATTATTTATAGGTTATTATGTGATAATTGTGATAATTATAGGTTATTATGTGATAATTGTACTGGTCCGACCCACTTGACATCTAATTAGGCTGCATGGGGCCCCTGCACCAAAATTAGTTTGACAGCCCTGGTATACAGGGTTGTAGATGTCTACCCTTGACACTAGCATATTGTCAAAAGAAGAAATTAAAAGCTTTAAAAAAGTAACTAATAACGATCAAAAATAATGTTTTAGAAATATATTCATTAAAATATACTGCTGACCTGAACCATATTTCTTCTGCATTAATAAATACACTGCAAGTAGAAGCTTTGAATTTAGCATCCTCCCAAGACAATGATGGGAATATTGATTCTGTGGTATTGATATATTGACACTAGGGGTGTCACAAGAACTGATACTTGGATACCAAGTCCATGCCAATGTGCAAAAAATACATTGCTGGCAGAACTGACAAGGGCAGTGAGTGAAAACACAACACATTGGCGTATTGATAAACCAGGAAGAAGGAGTCATGTGTGGAGATAGCATTGCATTTGAGGTGGATATATGCAGAGCAATTATAAATATACAAAAACCAATCAGTGCAATCAGTGCCCATAAGAGGAAACACTTTGAACCTGCAAATTGAGTATTGATTACGATTCCAAAATATCGACACTAATTAATAAATGTGTCACGTCCACATCATCTTATGGTAACTTTCGACTTTTGTGTTGCATCACCTCCCGGTACTGAACTGATCCATTTATGCCACATGACCTCTAACCACATGCCACCATGTGATCAAGTTCATCTTGGTCATCCCTAATGACAGCAATGAAACTATTTTAAGTTACGTTGTGTAAAGTAACGTACTGTTATTGATAATGTAGTTGTGTTTTGTTGGGTTAAAAGAACATCTCTCAAAAAATCTATATTGGAATCGAACTTTTAAGTCAGATAAGACAAGCATTTGGGATCAAAACGGGACACATATTACAATTTTCTTCCGAATATTTTGCATTTTTAAGTCGTAATCTTGCCCTGAGACAGAGATCCTAGAAGAGATAGAGAGATAGAGAGATAGAGAGATAGATAGAGAGATAGAGAGATAGCGAGATAGAGAGAGAGAGAGAGACAGAGAGATAGATAGATGGATAGATAGATAGATAGATAGATAGATAGATAGATAGATAGATAGATAGATAGATAGATAGATAGATAGATAGATAGATAGATAGATAGATAGATAGATAGATAGATGATAGACCCTTTTATCCAAAGCGACTTAATTATTTTGAAAAAGAAAACAAAAAGGTTATCTCAACAATTTGAGAACAAAAACACCTTTTTTTTGGAGCAACAGAGCCAGGGACCTCATACAGTGTCCGGCCTTACAGTAATCCAGCTATGGACTATGGCTATATGCATACATCAATTTGACATCATCATATCTGAGTCACATCTGATGTAAAACTAATTAGCTAACACTTTACATCTGTGTAATCATTTCCTTTCATAAAGCAGTCCGAGATCACATGCCTTAAATATCTCAAGACCATATTTATAGCAGTACTCAAACCATCAAAACGACTCCTATCATCCTGTCAATTCTTTCGCCAACAGATGTTTCATTATCACAGTGGGAGAAATTAGCAGCCACCCCTGCCAGCTCACCACTGTTGATCAGCAGATTTACAACACATATCAAAGCTAATTCTTCTTCTCCTCCGCCCTGTGCTGCTCCATCTGCAATGCTGATCGATCTGGCCTTTGTATCTTCATAAGCCAACCTGCTCTACACTAATAGCGGAGGTATAAAGTTACTTTGTGACCTTAATAAAACCTTCACTCTGTACTTTAGTCTGTGCCTGCCTACTGAATCAAGTGGCTCAGTGGCATACCCACATAAAAGTCAATATCCCTGACACTGTAAATCTGTCCAAGTTCAGATTCAACCATTTGGTCCTTCTGTTCACATTTAGTTTGCTCCACATGACGCTGTGACACAGATTAGTCGCAGGAAAATTGAATAAAGAAAGAACAACAGCTAACAGTGAGGGATCGTGTCTCTATAAGCAAGGCACAGAAAAAAGAGCACTCAAAAGTGAAGAGAAATTCATTTATTGTGTATAAAATTAAATAAATCAAAAGGTCACCCGGCATAGTTATTCTTTCCTTCCTTACAAAGAACTGCATATATTATGCACCTGTATATTGTCGTATTTAGATGGCTTACCATACTTGGAAAATTTTGTAATTATAATATTTTGTAATTTTGTTTTTATTTTGTAATTATTATATTTTGTAATTACAGTTCCACACTGGTGGCCCTTTGGGCCAGAGGCAATGTCTCTGTCATTGGTGTAAAACCCCAGGGTTCACCTTCTGGGCAAGATCAAATCCTGGTTAGGGTGGTTGGTACCTTCCAGTGGACTCACTATGCGTAGGAAGGTTCACGAGGGGCTGATATGGTGCAGTGTGATTTGGGCAGCGGTCATAGAGACTGCTGCCCCCGCGCCCCGGTAATGGATAAGCAGATGAAAAAGGAAGGACTCCAGGGTTCACCTCCTGGGCAAGATCGAATCCCGATTAAGGGGATTGGTACCTTCCAGTAATATGTAAAGTCGTACCTGAGTATAAGTCACAAACCCTGCCAAAAAAAAAGTGCGACCTATAGTCCAGAAAATACGGTTATACGCACTTACATTTCAACACAAAGACATCTTAGTGAGGCTCAGAACAAATAACTTTTCTAAGGGAAGATTTTGTTGCAAGTCATGATACAAGGTACGAAACGATACTCTAGATCAGTATTGTTTTGATATTGTTCAAAATTTCAGGATAAAACATCGGAAAAACAACTATAGCTCGACCAAATGCTTAGCTTATCTTTCCGTGACATGTCATAAACAGGGACACTATCCTCAACAACAACAGACCAACGCATGCTGGGCGAGAAAGAAGGTATCAGATTAATATCATTATCAGCACCACTGGTATTGGATATGAAAAACTTGTATCGAGCCATCCCTAGGTTTTGATTTTTGATAAGGATTATATAAGGATATGTGTTGCATCTCATGCTAATCAGTTAATTTTTTACAGCAAATACTGATTTAGCCTTTAGTCTTGAATAACAGGCTATATATTTATATTGTTTAAGACATATATTAGTCCATTAGTCCATTTATCCAGTCTTTGTAAATATCCATTAATCTGTTTTGGAATGGTATTAAGTGTTGATTGTCCCATACAAGCGCGGAAACAGTTGTAATCTTGTAATCTTCTGTACAACATTAAGATTTAAAATAAAAATGTGCAATCTTAAAAGCAACAAGTTGTAGTTGTTTTGCTTTAGTTGTAATGTCATTGCACAGCAAATGAAATATTCCTCTGTTATGTATGAATGGGTGGTTCTCTTCCCACTCACTTTTTGCTCCCCATGGTTTACTGAGGGTCCTGTTGTCCTAGTTGTTAGATATGTGAAGTGTGACAACAAGTGTGGCACTAAATACATGTCTGCATCTCATACATTATTTTCAAAAAGTAGGGCTGGCCTTGCCAGTGTGGCGCAGTGAGGTGCCAGGGTGGGCGGGGGGAGGTTGAGTGTGAGAGGCTTCCAATATTATATGGCACACTGGACAGAAGTGTGCCACTGCTGTAATGCTTGAATGATAAACAAACCTCCAGTCACTAGGTGGCAGCAACTTCTACAGTGGATTGTACAGATAAGAAAAAAATGTATTATCAGGTTGTTTCACCTAAATTTCACCTCAGGGGGGTGAGGGTGGGGTGACAGAACATAACTGAGAACCACTGATTTAATGTAGTGACACTTTGGCCCAGAGGCAATGTCTCTGTCATTGGTGTGGAACTCCAGGGTTCACCTCCTGGGCAAGATTGAATCCCAGTTAGGACAGTTGGTACCTTCCCGTGGACTCACCACCCACAGGAAGGGTCAGGGGGGTTGGTATAGTGCAGTGTGATTTGGGTGGCAGTCATGGAGACTGCTGCCCCCGCTAAGACTAGCTAATCAGGTAGTCTTACCAGACTCTCCAAGCAAACAGCTTTCCCAGCTTGCTAACAAATTTTTATGTATAGCTTTTAAATGCATCCACTGGTGAAGAAACGTCTGCGTACTCCTAGTACAACATAAATGGGCCTGGAAGCCTTGATAACACGGGAAGGAGGTGCCAAAAAACGAAAAACACAACTCTGTTGTTCAACAGGGTTACTCTTGGTTAAAGATAGATGAGAAAGAGAACAGACATGTTAGGAGGCAGTGAGCGAGTGGACAGGGAAGGCAGGAGTGACTGAATGGGGAATCATTGAATGGTTAAGTCAAAGAGCCCGAGATAGATTTATTGAGTGTTCTCGAGACCAAATCTTGAGAAAGGCTAGAAACATCAGAAGTTTTTTTTAAAATGGTTCTTTTGTGGTCTACACAGAAAGAGCTACTCAGTGGAGGTAATCTTTTAGCAAGAGTTTGTGAAGATGATTTCAGACATGAAGATAGTATCAGGCGGTTTAAACAGGAAGGTGGGTTAGTGGTGTTGAATGTAATCAGTGCTATGCCATTCAATGATATATGTACTTGTTTTATTGTTTCTCAATATATATTTTCTTATCTGTGCGATCCACTATATGAGCTGCTGGCGCCAGCATCCTGCATAAAATCACCTGATCATGAAAATAGATTAAATAAATTAGCTGAGATAACATCTGCAACAACTAGAGCAATGTCCAATTTCACTTTATTTACTAAGTTTTAAAGATTTGTTTTTTTTGTGTGTGTGTAAGATTAACAACAATATTGCTTACGATTTAGCTTCTTAGAAGGGATGAAAATTTGCATTTACTTTCCTTGAACATATTGGCTATACCAGAAGTGTCAAATATGCAGCCTGTGGTCCAAAATCGGCCTGTACTTCTTTAGATGAGAACAAAGGGGGAAACATGGACTTATTGTTATTTATAGGTAACTATGTTACGATTGCTCTGGTCCGACCCACTTCTAATCTAATCAGGCTGTATATGACCCCTGAACCAAAACGAGTTTGACACCCTGGTCTATACAGAAGACAATAAAAAAAAGCCTTAAGGCCTGAGACAGTTGAAACTGTTAGCTACATCAGTTTGAGCATTTTTTGTGAAACACCTCCACGAGCTCACCAGTGCTTCCGTGTACTTCTAATTTACTGGGTTTCACAGAGAGCCTGCTGACTATTTTGATCACTGTTGCCACCTAGTGACTGGAGGCTTGTTTATCATTCAAGCATTACAGCAGTGGCACACTATTTGAGAAACACTGCAATAGGCACGACTGGAAATGTGAAAATAGAATCACATTGTTTGACTTAAAAATACACCCTGGCGAACAGAAAAACAAAGATAAGGATCCACATAAACTATCAGTAGTATGAACCTGGTAGTCAGA
>NC_024318.1:18152082-18172569 GCF_000523025.1 Cynoglossus semilaevis | reverse complement strand
GTAGTCTTACCAGACTCTCCAAGCAAACAGCCTTCCCAGCTTGCTAACAAATTTTTATGTATAGCTTTTAAATGCATCCACTGGTGAAGAAACGTCTGCGTACTCCTAGTACAACATAAATGGGCCTGGAAGCCTTGATAACACGGGAAGGAGGTGCCAAAAAACGAAAAACACAACTCTGTTGTTCAACAGGGTTACTCTTGGTTAAAGATAGATGAGAAAGAGAACAGACATGTTAGGAGGCAGTGAGCGAGTGGACAGGGAAGGCAGGAGTGACTGAATGGGGAATCATTGAATGGTTAAGTCAAAGAGCCCGAGATAGATTTATTGAGTGTTCTCGAGACCAAATCTTGAGAAAGGCTAGAAACATCAGAAGTTTTTTTTAAAATGGTTCTTTTGTGGTCTACACAGAAAGAGCTACTCAGTGGAGGTAATCTTTTAGCAAGAGTTTGTGAAGATGATTTCAGACATGAAGATAGTATCAGGCGGTTTAAACAGGAAGGTGGGTTAGTGGTGTTGAATGTAATCAGTGCTATGCCATTCAATGATATATGTACTTGTTTTATTGTTTCTCAATATATATTTTCTTATCTGTGCGATCCACTATATGAGCTGCTGGCGCCAGCATCCTGCATAAAATCACCTGATCATGAAAATAGATTAAATAAATTAGCTGAGATAACATCTGCAACAACTAGAGCAATGTCCAATTTCACTTTATTTACTAAGTTTTAAAGATTTGTTTTTTTTGTGTGTGTGTAAGATTAACAACAATATTGCTTACGATTTAGCTTCTTAGAAGGGATGAAAATTTGCATTTACTTTCCTTGAACATATTGGCTATACCAGAAGTGTCAAATATGCAGCCTGTGGTCCAAAATCGGCTTGTACTTCTTTAGATGAGAACAAAGGGGGAAACATGGACTTATTGTTATTTATAGGTAACTATGTTACGATTGCTCTGGTCCGACCCACTTCTAATCTAATCAGGCTGTATATGACCCCTGAACCAAAACGAGTTTGACACCCTGGTCTATACAGAAGACAATAAAAAAAAGCCTTAAGGTTGACACCCTGGTCTATACAGAAGACAAAAAAAAGCCTTAAGCCCTGAGACAGTTGAAACTGTTAGCTACATCAGTTTGAGCATTTTTTGTGAAACACCTCCACGAGCTCACCAGTGCTTCCGTGTACTTCTAATTTACTGGGTTTCACAGAGAGCCTGCTGACTATTTTGATCACTGTTGCCACCTAGTGACTGGAGGCTTGTTTATCATTCAAGCATTACAGCAGTGGCACACTATTTGAGAAACACTGCAATAGGCACGACTGGAAATGTGAAAATAGAATCACATTGTTTGACTTAAAAATACACCCTGGCGAACAGAAAAACAAAGATAAGGATCCACATAAACTATCAGTAGTATGAACCTGGTAGTCAGACCATAATTATAACAGTTAGTAAAATGAAAAGAATCCATTCCATGTCAATACCAAAAAAACCTGACAAATCCAGAAAACAATAAACACCAAGCATGGATAGAGGAGACAAAAAAAATTTTTAGAACAGACGATGATTGGAGATTTTTTCTTTTTTTATTCTGTCCCCCAGCTGGAGTGTCTTCTTGGAGGAGTGCCAAGGAAGCAGGAGACATGGCCACCCTGTCACAATTGGCAGGAGGGCCATGCCTTTGTAATAAGCCGATAAGGACACGTCACAGTGACATCAAGTGACACTTCTAAGGAAGATAAGAGCTCACCGCTGAAACATGTCAAGGTAAAACAACTGCACCTGGATTCAGATATAGTCAGACTATAAGAAACTGAGAATGCATGTATATATACTGTATCTAAGCGAGTACTTCTCAAATACAGGGGCAGGGTAGGAGGAGGCACGGTGAGGTGCCGCGGGGGTAGGAAGGGTTGGGCGTGAGAGGCCTTGAGTGGAATATGGCACGCTGGACAGAAGTGTCATGCCGCACTAATGCCTGAACAATAGACAAGCCTCCATTCACTAGGTGGCAGCAATCCATACAATGGTTTGCACAGATAAGAAAATACATATTATCAGGTTCTTAATAGTACTTCAATTATAGGGGCGGGGGTAGACCAGGGGTAGTGTTGCAGAGTAACACACTCGGAATTTTCAAAGCTCAGTCAATAAAAAAGTGGTTCCGCCTTTCAAGCAGTTTGTCCATTCATATCATATCATCAACACAGGCACACAGCTTCCACGCCTGACCGTTGCCTGATAGAATCCCAGTAAAGGCAGATTTCTGTGGACGTGATGTGTTTTTTTTTTAGTGTCTATTTCTATTATCGTCCATCCTCTACAGTAATAGGTCATTGCTCCGACACTGAATGTCAATGGGATTTAGGGGGATTTAAGCTCAGAAGCTACAGTGCGGGACAGTATGAGAAGAGTATATACATAGTCAGTGAAATAGAAATGCAGTGTATATCTTGTACAATTTCTTTTACGATGTTTTCGAGAACATTGGGCTTGCTGTTTCAGAACAATCGCCGCTGATGAAGTGGTAGGGAGTCCACCAGGGACGGTGTAAAATGAGACGATGTGTTGCTAGATATAATGCTGATGGAGACAGTGGTGATGTGGAGTTGCTAGATAGGAACCATGTACAGCAGAAACAAGGGACAGGTTGTGGAGGATATTTCTGAGGCCAATGCTTTTCAGATGAGGAAGGGACAACATAAAGACTGAATGAAGGAACAGACAATTTGGTTATACCCTGTGCAGGAAATGCAACCTTAAAAAGATATATCGTATTTTCCGGACTATAAGTTGCACCGGAGTATAAGTTGCACCAGCCAAAAAATGCATAAAAAAGAAGAAAAAAAAACATATAGAAGTCGCTTCAAAGTATAAGTCACACCAGTGCCCTCTAGTGGCTGTCGGTATGAAAACAACAAACGTTAATTTTCGGTGGAACAGGAGTAGCAGCTACTGATACACAAGCCTAGAGTGCCCTCTTGCGGCTGTCATTGTGAAAATAACGAACACGAAATTGTCATTGGTACAGGAGTAGCAGATACTGGTGCACAAGCCTAGAGTGCCCTCTAGTGGCTATCAGTCAAAGGATGAAAAAAAGTGGGACTGGAAAAAACGGTAAGTTTGTAAAGTGGTGCCAGGGGGCAATATTCGAAAGTAAATGTGAGTCTAGGATACAATGGCGGAAACTCAGGAAGCAGAAGTGTTTCTGACAGAAGCCATTTCTGTTGCCATTTTCCCCTCATGACTGCTGTTCTGTTCGTGAGCCGTGGCGAATGAACAATAGAGCCACATTGCACTGTTTGGCTTAATCAGCATTTTGTGAAGTTTTTGACCATTATTTGAATACAGTTACAATAACTGAAAGATGAAATTTCTCGCAAAACTGCAACTCACAAATATAATTCATTGGTAACAATATAACGAATTGTTAGGAATATATTGAATCTGTCTAACAATAATATAAAAGGTGAATACATAATTATTCAACTGACTTCATTATTTTCAGTTACAAGGTTATACATAGTGACTTTCTCAATTCAGTCTTAGCTTAGTCTTTAGCATACCTGCCTGCCCTATCTGCCTGCATAGCATTAGGAACAGAGAATGTAATCTTTTACAATAGTCTTACAACTACATACACTGTCACCTTGGCGTTTGGTCAAATGTTGAAAGGATTAAGAAGAAACGTTGTTCCAAACCTGCCTTTTTGGGAGAATAATTCAGCTCTAATTGGGAAATGTCAACATTTAATAAAATTAACATACCATCCTATTTAAATATTTTAGTTAAGGTTATCACGATGGCAATTAGCTGACTGCAGCATTACAGTGACCTTGACTAGATTATAAATTGGGAACTAAATTAAATATTCATGAACACTTTAAGACAGAGGCACATGAGGCATCTGCATCATGTCAACACGGAGTGTGAAAGTGAGCTCATTAGATGTTTATAAAGCCACAGCCAGTTGATTCCTAATGAGTACATACCCTACACGTGTGCTTACCATATGTATAATCAAGACCTACTTGACTGTTAGCATAGATAAAACGTTGTTTACCTATCTTTTCAGAAATAGACCTAGACATCTGTAAATATAGTACAGTTAAAACACAGCAGCTGTACAGTACTTTCAAGGGAGTACAGCGTCTGTATACATACTGAAAACCACATTTTTACTTGTTTTACATTGTATACATACTGAAAACCACATTTTTAGTTGATAACACATGCAACACACACACATATACATATCTGTATATATCTGTATATATGTATATGTATATATATATATACAGGCTGATGTAGGCTAACGTAAGCTACATCTATTGAAAAAATATACAATATTTTGGGGTACTGATTAAATACATTTAGCGTTTCTGCCCATTATGATTAAATTCTTACAGTACATCATGATAACTATTTTACATTTTAGAACTATATTTATATTTAATTATTTCTATTTTTAATTGCTTATGATTTACCAGCACTCCATTTGCGATCTACTGGTAGATCGTGATCTACAAGTTGGGTACCCCTAAGGTGCAGTATGCAATAATTTACCTAGGCGAGTACTTTTAAGAGTGAGCAGATAATTTATGCTTGTGTTTGGCCAATTTCAAACAATTCCTTGTTTATACAGGACTCTTTTTGATATATTTAGAAGCACTTCTCCGCCGTATCCCTGCCCGTATTCTCTATCCTATAGGAACGGGTATGCTAAAGTCGTTCAGAGTTTTTGAGGAAAAGGTATGATACATTTGCATGAATTTGCATACCATTAACACATCAAACGCAGTGATTATGAAAGAGGAGCCTCAATAGCTGAATTTCAAAAACACTGCGCGCATACCAGCCCACTTCCTCTCTAAAGAGCCAGCTACTGTCGCTCTTCTCTGTCTTTCCCCATTGTATAATTCTTTCCTGACATACAACTGACCCCAATATTGGGTCTAAACCCCTCGTGGAGAAGAACATTTTTGCCTAATTTGTGGTGAGATAATGATAAGATGTCAAGGCAAATCATGTTTGGGTTCATTTAGTAAATAATTTACAAAAGTAGGTTGGAACAAACTGGTCATGATTCAGGAAAAGTTTTATAATTATGCACTCATAACAAATTTAACATTTATGCATTTAGCGGATGCCTTTACCCAAAGCGACTTAGGGTCTGACATTTAGCGGATGCCTTTACCCAAAGCGGTCTGAACAAGTCTGTTATGCAATGTCGATGCAAGTAAAAATACCCATGAAATATAACCTTAACAATAATAGCTTCATAATCATAGCTATGGAGTTTCCTACATATAAACTGCAAGGTTGGCCTCTGGTCTTCTGGATGTTTTCTGTCATATATTTACTATACAAATGTACATCAAATTGAATGACCCCCTGAGAGGTGTTCTCTAAGCAGGTCATTAAGTGACATACTGGTCAAACTTCGTGGGGTCTACAGTCATTTTTGGATACATGTTTAGGACAGCAATCCAAAAGTAAATACCGTAATTTCTGGACTATAAGCCGCTACTTTTTTCACATGCTTTGAACCCTGCTACTTAAACAATGATGTGGCTAATTTATGGATTTTTACGGGATAGCACTAGCGATCAATGACTTTTCTGGTAGGCTACTATGTGTTCCTGTTTAGCTCTGCTGCGGGCAAGCACAAAGCGGAGGGAGTTAGCCCCAGAGCTAATGTTAGCTTCGGCCCTGAAGCAGATCACTAAGTCTCCCTTGTGCAACTACGGTCGGGGCTGCGAAGCAGGAAAGAGCTAACGTGTTTACAGCCAAGTTACAGGCACCGTTCGGAAAAAAACCCCAAAATATTTATTTACTTAAAAGTGAAACAAAAATCTTTCTGTGTAAATATCCCATGTTGCAATGTTAGGCTAATAGAGAAGTGCGACCTATATATGTAGAATTATTTTTTTCTTTTTAAATTTAGTGGGTGCGGCTTATATTCAGGTACGCTCAATAGTCCGGAAATTACGAAAAGTGAATGTTGCAGAATGGAATGTATGGCGTACAAACAGCATTGTAGCGCAACGACATATTCCTCCGCTCCTCTCACCAACTACTTCCCGTGTTAACCTTGTTTTAACTGCGTATGAAAAAATGATGGGACAAGACTTTCTCAATAAATTTAAGGAACCTAGCGGCGATACACTGTAGATCGAGGACGCGGTAAATCGAGGACCCCTTGTAGGTGGAAATTTTTGTCCACGAAATAGTACTGTAAATTGTAAAGAACTTTGAAAAAGTTAAAAAAGTTTGTACCCTACACTGTGGACAAAATTTAACCCAAGATTTCTTTTTGGGAGCACTTGTTAAATTTTATTTGGCAGTAAAATTATTAAAAAAATGTCTCTTCTGATGTTGAAGATTGCAGGCCCCTGGTCTAGGTCTGTTATTTAAATCCTATACACCATATACTTTAATCTTCCTTGGTAGTAATGAATTTAATCAGAGGTAACCAAAGAGAGTTCACTGTTCCATCCAGAGCGAAAGAGAGAAAAAAATCAAATTGGAAAACTTTCTCTTGCCTTTCATTTAATTTTGTACTGTTAAGCAGAAGATGAATCTTTAAATAATACCATTAGGTATAATCCAATAAAATCAGCTCTAATTTGTAGTATTTTGCAATAGAAAATACCATTGCAAAAGAAAAAAAAAAACTGTAATATTTAAAGCGAGTCACCCCACATATATTTAAAGACACTGAATACAAATGTGGGGTTTGTGAAGGCTTTATATCACTTGTCAAACTCAAGGTCGGGGGGCTTAAATGCAGACCGCCAAGTCATTTTATGTGCGTTGTTATTTTAATTTCATATCAAACACCTGCAAATATTTTTTGGGTCTCTACCTGTAAAAAAAAAAAAAAATCTAATTTAGAAAATGTTGAGTCCTTGTTTAGATATTTAACCAGCACAGACAATGTTTGACCACCCCTCATACAGACACATGTCAATTTTCTGTATACTGCATAACCCAGTACTGTTGTACTGTTACCTTTGTGAGCATGAAACCATAGAAGGTCAAGCAGTAACAAGCGTGGCCGAACACAAAGAAGCAATGAAATGTGAACACAATAAATTGCCAAGGATGACAAAAAGACAATTTTTATGGGGTGGGGGGAGTCACAACCTCAATGAAGTTACAAATCTGTGACTGTGATAGATGGATGGATAGATGGATGGATGGATGGATGGATGGATAGATGGATAGATGGATAGATGGATAGATAGATAGATAGATAGATAGATAGATAGATAGATAGATAGATAGATAGATAGATCGACGGACAGATGGACAGATGGACAGATCGACAGATGGATAGATGGATAGATGATAGATGGATGGATAGATGGATGGATGGATGGATGGATAGATGATAGATGGATAGATAGATAGATGCATGATAGATGGATGATAGATGGATGGATGATAGATGGATAGATGGATCGATAGATAGATAGATAGATAGATGGATGATAGATAGATGGATGGATGGAGAGATGGAGAGATAGATAGATGGATAGATGGATGGATGGATGGATGGATAGATGGATAGATAGATAGATGCATGATAGATGGATGATAGATGGATGATAGATGGATGGATGATAGATGGATAGATGGATCGATAGATAGATAGATAGATAGATGGATGATAGATAGATGGATGGATGGAGAGATGGAGAGATAGATAGATGGATAGATGGATAGATAGATAGATAGACAGATCTGCTCTCCACTTTGCCAAATTATTCCCTTTAAATACATACTCAATACAATACATAATGACAAAGTGATATTTGACTGCCCTCACACATCCAGGTCCTCCCAGTCCCTGTGTGAACATGTAGTCGCCTCTTTCCTGATTTCTATGCCTTCTCCTATTCCTCCATCTTCTATTTCCCACAGACGACCATGCTGAGCCTCCCTCTGCTTTCCGGAGGCTCCACTCGTCTAAAACAGCTACTTCCAGGCCCACTGTACTGTCTTCCTTCAGTTTAATTTCCTCACAAGCCGAACTCACGCCACAGCATCAGTCTTGTTTATTACTGTCACACAGTCACCAGTCTAACTCCCGCTGGTGGGACTTTATTATCTCAGAGATGGTGATAAAAGGTTGAGGGAATGCTTTACGTAGGAAGTAACGGAATGGGGGAGGGAAAAAGGGAAGACGAGATATGTAATTAAAAGAGAAAAAAAAACGATTATGAACAAGAAATGATTGATTCTTTGTAGAATATAGTATTTTCACCCCCTTGCAAAGACCGCGTGGCTTTTTTTCAACTCTGTTAACATACAAAGACACTCTGTCAAGGTAAATCCCTGCTGTCAGAAACAATATTGCAAAGAACGCAATGACCTCTCCGGATACCCCTACACTCACATTTCTTGAGTATTGACGGGTCTCCTGGGGGCAACGTGCATGTGTGTTTTTCTTTTAAAGGTTGCACGTCTTCTTCAAAATGCCCACTAGGGAAATGTCATCGTCGAGGAATATGGCAATCTCTTGCTTTGAGGAAGGCAGATTTGGAGATATCCATCCATCCATCCATTTTCATCCGCTTATCCGTTACCGGGTCACGGGGGCAGCAGTCGCCACCCAAATCACATTACACCGTACCAACCCCCCCCAAACCTTCCTGCGGGTGGTGAGACCACTGGATGGTACCAACCGCCCTAACCGGGATTCAATCTTGCCCAGGAGGTGAACCCTGGTGTTCCACACCAATGACAGAGACATTGCCTCTGGGCCAAAGCGCCACAATTTGTTTATATATATAGATATAATATGGTCACACCCTTAAAATCAACTGATTTCTCACAAGAACAGGCATTAGACGTGATTGGAGTCAGAGCATTTTAATGTTTAAGCTGGATGACGCTTGAACTCCAAAAAAAAAAAACAAAAAAGAAAAATACAGCTCGTAACAAACTGCAATTTGCCAAAACCAAGTGTTTTCTGCATATTTTAGAGCTGTTAGGAAAAGAGAAATGAATGAAAGTAATCTATTTATGTAGACGCGTTTAAGTGCGGCTAGCATCACACTGAAATGGGAGACGGAACGAGTACCAGTTTAGTGTACTTGACATGCTTTTTTCTCTGATGCCATAAACATTAAAACCCATTTGTTCACATAATGGTATTACAGCACACCACAACAAATGACAAGTGTCAACTGCACGGTACACCATAACAGAGATCTCCGTCTCAAGGATAAGGATTTATCCTTGAAACCACTGAAATGCTACTGTTTGTGGTTCCGCAGTACTACATACCACAAACATAACAACATAACAGAATAAATCTTTTTTTTTCTCTTCTTTTAATCACATCCTGCAGTTGCCTTCCTTCATTTCCCTTTGAAAACCTTATTTACTAACAGCCAAGATGGCTGTTTCTACTATTTTTGTAAACCAAAAAAAAACCAAAAAAAAAACCTTGTATATTATTTTTTATGAAATGGTTATTTTTGTGCGAACGAGAAGGTTAAAGGTTATGTCTATCTGGTCTGAGGCATCAGCTGTTAAGGCGTAGTAGAACACCAAAGTTAACCTGGAGGGAAAGGGTGAGAGTTCAGGGAGAGCAGTGAAAGTTGTGATGGAGTGCGCACAATGGATTTGTCTGCTACATGAACACTGCCCTCAGTCTCTTTATCAAATTTCATCTCTAAAAAAACTGGTAGAAAAAGAGTTGTTCGTTTGGTGAAATTGATCAAATAGGCCATTTAGATAGGATGCGATCATCGCCTACCAAAATAAAGGCTGGTTCACTACCAGAGGTGAAAAGTAACAAATTACACTGATTCAAGTTACTGTAATTGAGTAGTTTTGCGAGTAATTTGTAATTGTTTTTGTAGTTTTGGGAATAGGTAATTTTACTTTACGTTTACGTAAGTACATTTTGACGGAAGTATTTTACGTTGCTAAATTGGAAAAGAAAAGTAAAAAACTATTTGCGTTAACTGAAAGAAATTTGTGTGGGCATGAGGATTTCCCCACTATTTTAAGTTGACTAAGAGACAGACTCTAGGTCAGGCATGGACAAACATTTTGACACACGGGCGGGAGTTTTTGTGTCAACTAACATAAATGACATGTGAAAGTCCTGCATAAAGGCTAAAATACATTTAGTTTTTTTCTACGCCATCTATTGGGGGAAGTGTGGGCATTGCAGGGAAAAGACAGAAGCATAATGATAATATGAATCAATTATAAAATTTGGACAGGTTTGGCGGGCCGGATTAAAAAGCTAAACGGGTCACATCCGGCCCCCGGGCCTTAGTTTCCTCATGCCTGCTCTAGCCTGTTGTTGGATGATGACTGGTGTCAAACAAAAGGAGGTAGAGGATTGCCAAGCGGAGAGCAGAAATAGAGGGAAATTCTTCACCTTATCTCAGTCAGCTCTTTGTTTTCAAATGCAAACCAGGCAATAACTTTATCATGCAACGTAAAATGTGCCTCCCCCGGTGGACAGAGCTGTCACTGTCAGAACTTAAGTGAGCTTGTATTTGAATTGTTGATTAAAAACAACTAGTTGCAGATTGGATGCATGACTCATTATTTTTTTGCATCAAGTAATCGAAAGTAACTAAGTAACTTTTACTCAAAGTAAATTTTAAATTAATTATGTTTTTTACTTTTAGATGGGTACTTTTAATTGTGTATCATTTAAGCAAAGTAAAAGCCTTTTACTCAAAGTAAATTTTAAATTAAATATTTTTTTACTTTTACTTTTAGATGAGTACTTTTAATTTTTAATTTAATTTCCACCCCTCTTTTTTGGGTATCTACACACCTCTAGTTTTCTTTTCCAAGTGTTCTTTCATCATAGTCTTCGTGGTTTGTGTCTTTGAGAAAGTTTGTCAGATTCTGGGGTCGTTTTGATACAAAGGGTAAGGTTAAAAACCACAGGGACTACTATTAAAGTATAATTCGTGGTAGGGCTCAAGAGACAGAAAACAGCTAAACTAAAATGACGTGAATGATGGAGAAGACATTAGAGGACAATCTCTGCAGAAGTATGAATTCCCCTCATCTTTTCACTTTCACATCTGTGTGCAAAGAGAGGGTGACTCTTCAACCTGAGTCACTTAGGCTGACTCTTACAGAGAATTGCCTCACATCCTTAAAGAAATGCACCTTTTGAACCAGCAACACAATAGCTAAACATCAAACACACGGGGAGCTCTAAGGATTGGGTGCATGTCACTTTTTGGTTTTCATGTTTCCGTGTTTCAGACTCAGCAAGCAGTTGTGTTGTGGACCACTGCTTTCACCAGCACTATCATTTAAGATTGACCTTCCATCACTCTGTAATTCCCATCTATCAAACAGCTACGAGACAGGGCCCATACTTCACCCTGGTTAGAGAGTGCACTTTGTGCTCAGCCACATTTATAGTAAAAAAATAAATAAAAAAATAAATCACTCATTTGTCAAAGAACCCTAAAGAACAATTAGAAATTTGTAAAAAAAGAAAAAAAAGAATAGTGGGGTGGGGCACCCTAGGGGGTGCTTGGGAGTCGGGGGGTTAGGTGTGAGAGGCTTCCAATGGATAATGCCATGCTGGACAGAAGTGTACCGCTGTTGTAATGCTGGAACGATAAACAAGCCTCCAAGCTATTATAAAGATAAGAACATATAACCAAAAAAGACAGATCCCAGAGACAATTCGACCTCTTAGCAAATGCTAAAAAAACAGATTCTGCCAAAAATAAAAACAAACTCTTTACATGTGTGTGTCTTTCTGTAGGTTTTTTTTATATGCGTGTATCTTTAATAACTATTGTTGAACCACCTACATATACATTTATACTCATTACTGTCAGTCGACAAAACTATGAGACACATTTGTGTTGTTTGAAGTATTTGGAGGTTATGCTAATGTTAAAGGAGAAAACTTTAATCCCTTCACATTAAAAAAAAAAATGTGATCAAGATATAACTTGGAGTGTAAAATTGAATTGCAACAGAAATTTTGATTTTTTTTTAACCAGGGCCGCCAAATGTAAGGCCCAAGGGCCAAATGTTTGATGAAACTTGATGAAATTCGAACACTTAATGTTCAGGGTATTTTTGGTAAAATTAAATTACATTAAACATCAAAAATAATCCATCCATCCATCTATCTATTTTCATCCACTTATCCGTTACCGGTTTGCAGGGGCAGCAGTCTCCATGACCGCCACCCAAATCACACTGCGCCATACCAACCCCCCTGTACCAAACACCATAACCGGGATTCGATCTTGCCCAGGAGGTGAACCCTGGGGTTCCACACCAATGACAGAGACATTGCCTCTGGGCCAAAGCGCCACTATAAACAATAATAATAAGAATAAATATCTAATATACTTTTACTATTTGCAATTAAAGGACAAAAATTGACTTGTTGTTATTTATAGTTAATTAGGTCATGATTGTACCACGTGACATCTAATTAGGTTGTAATCGGCCCTTGAACCAAAATGAGTTTGATTACCTGGTTTAAACCTTTACTACATGCTTTGTAAAGAACGCTGTAAAGACTGCAGTAGTTGCAGTAAAATACTTGAACTCATATGTACACTGGCTACTCATAACATTGCCATAACATTAAGGTGAATTAAATACATTATTTTCTTCTTCGTCTTACAGCTGTTCGTGCAGATACTGTTACACCAACCATCTTCACGTTGTTTTTCATGACATCCTTCTCTGAGGTCCTTTTGTTTTCCATATGTCCATAACACCTTAACCTCACCTCCTTATTTTTATCTCCAAACTGCTCCAACCTAACCGACCTACTGATCTGCAGATTCCTGCTACTGTCCATCCTGGTCACTTCCAGTGCAAATCTCAACATCTTCACTTCTCTGACCTCCATCCCAGAGCTACTCTAAACCCTACATCATAGCAGGTCTCACTATTGTCACATTAACCTTCCCCTTTAACTTGCACAAATTGACCCTGATACTCATCTCCATCCATTCCACTCTGCCTGCACCCTTATCTTTACCTCTTTTGATCACTATCCTCCTATCCTCCTTTACTACCTCTACTCCAGTCTTTCCCAACCTTTTTTTTAGCGATGGCGCATATATATCAGAAAAAAAAAAACACCACGGCACACGTCAAACAAAAATATCACAAAAAGTATAATGTAATGAAATATAATAATCTTCTAGTTTAAATTACGTCATAATTGAGAAAAATCTCCCCGTGTTTAGTTGAAGACAATACTGATATACTGACAGGAATTGAAGAAAGACACTCAAAAAGATCTTCAACAGCTTTGAATACCTTTGTTTTCATAGTTTCAAGTTTTCATAGCCATCTGCTGCCAGCTAGAAGAAGAATATTTAATTGTTCTGCTTTTCATGTGACGACAAGCAAAGAAATAATCTATGCAATAAATAAATCAGCTAAATTAAGTGAAATTAGATAATTTTCCAAGGCACACCTAATGATCTCTCTGTTGGTTGGAATCACTGCTGTACACCTCTAGGCTTCATCTTTCCAAAAATATAATGTTTCATATGAGTGAAATGAGATATTCTATTTTTATCTAAGGTTGAGTCAAATTGATACCACTGCAGTATAACACAAAACCCAAAAGAACCTCATAATAGTCCTTTCAGAAAATAACCATAATTGTGTTGACTGGTGGGTCACGAAAACAAAAAAAAAGTTTCAATTGTAGAGCATAAAATGTTACCAATACTAAACTCCAAACATTATCTTCCTTTAAGTAAAGCATTAAACACTTCATAGCTTTACTGCAGGATCATACCAGCTGTTATTCAGTTTCGGAGTGGATGCCATATCGTTTAATGGTCCATATCTCTCTTTTAGAGAGTTTATTGCCATACAATCACGCAGCAGAGATCAACTCATTGCCAGTTGTCTCTTATCTGTACTTTAGCACCCTGAGCCAGGCACAGACCTAGCCACACACACAGACACTGGGCTCTTGGGAAAACTATAAAGACAAAACCTTTCACTTTGATCTCCGTAGCTACACTTAATGCATCATATGCTAGAGCAATGGAATTGAGCTTGTATGACAGAAAGAAGTTCTTCCATCCATGTTCCAAAATACATACTGTACATACAGGCTAGGTCAGGCATGGGCAAACTACGGCTCGGGGTCCGGATGCGGCCCGTTTGCTTGTTTAATCCGACTCAAAATCAGCTTCTTAACCAGTTCAGCTTCTTAATCTGGCCCGCCAAACTTTTCCAAATTATATAATTTATTTATATTATCATTATACTTCTGCTACTTCTTCTTTTCCCTAAATACCCACATTTCCCCAATAGATGGCGTAGATAATAATAAAAGCAAGTTAGCATTTTAGCCTTTGTGCCTTCTACATGTAGTTTATCTTAGCTCATATGAATGCTCCATCTATCTGCTCCTGACCCGGCCCCCCTGTTCAATTTTAGGACAATTGTGGCCCACAAGTCAAAAAGTTTCCCCACGCCTGGTTAAGAAGTATGGTAAAAATGGATATTCAAGAATACTACTAACAGACCACAATGTCAGATACTGACCTTCATCAAAAAAAAAAAAAAAGATTCCATGATGTTGCTAACCTACTGACCAGTACACCATTTGTTGACAAAATATCTTAAACATCCGACCTAAAATTTATATTCACGGTCTCATTACAGAAAAGCAGAGTGTGGAAACTAGCCCCACCGTCAACATATCTACACCAAACAAAGGCATTCTTTTGGATATCGGAAAGATAGTCTAGCAGCGGTACGACTGAAATAAGGGATAGGTATATGGTCACTTACTTGCAGTGCATGTGGGGCCCACTGAGTGTCTCAATCACGAAGCATTCCCCTCCATTCAGGCAGTAGGTCAGGTCCTTTTCATGGCAAGGTTTGAAGTGCTCCGAGTGCAGTGGAGGGACGGTCGGAGACGCTGAGGGACACAAGAAATTTACATTAATACAAAGGAGTATGGAAGACTGTATTGTCCTTGCATTTGTGCTAAGCCAGAGAGTTAGCTAGCAGCTAGAAGTGCTTCAAGAACTACAAGGCTTGACTTTTCTTGTCTTTCCTTGAATTCTTTTTATTTATTGCAAAAACTTTTTTTTTTCTGTTATTTCTGTTAAGAAACATTTATATTAGAAATGCAAGGTGCAGAGTGGAGTCGGTCCTGGACAACATCGCCAAGAACAGATGGGTAAAAATGCAGTAGACAAAGGATGATGAGTATATAGAGTTTAAAGGCAGTTAAACATTGCAGTATCTTTTGACAAGTTTGGTGAAAACGCGTTCAAGAAAAAAAAAAACAGGTTACAAATAGTTTCCAGCTTTATGTCCTTGCATGACCTGTCCACAGGGAATGATGTATTTAAGTAGTGGTGCAGTGCAAAACAGGACAACTGCTGTGTGCTGCTTACGATGGAGCACTGTCTACGACCAGCAGAATGGTGGACTGGTAGTTAATAGGAATGTACAATATTAACTTTTTCCCGATATCTGATATGCTGATATTGTCTAAGCCCTAATTTCTGATATCAACCGATACCGATATATGCAGCTATTTGGGTTAAAAGGCAGAGGACACATATTATTTTGTATTAATTATTACTGAGGTGACAAACGATTTTTAGGTCACCTCATCTGGGAGAAAGCCATACATTGCATTATGGGATTTTCATTATCGGTGCAAAAACTGATAACAATTCTTGCCGATATTATATAATTATGCTAATATCGACTGATAATATCGGTCACCCAATATTATCGGACATGTAAGATTAGGAATGGCTTGATAGAACTGTTTCATGTCTGATACCGATACTGCAACTTGGAGTATCTGCTGATACCTATTCCATTTGGTGACTTATTTTGCCCTACAGCATGACACTGGCTGTAGGGCTGAGGTGATCATCTCCCTGTTTACAGCTTGTTGTGCAAGTTGAGATTTTTGGGCTTAGGTATCGGATGTAGTTGTTTTTTGATATTCTTGAAATTTTGACCAATATCGGACATGAGTATCAAATCGAGCCATCGATACTTCAGATGGACAGAAAGTGAGAAGACGAATGACAATTTGACTCTTTGTGTTACACTGAAATACTCATTAACATGTACTGTACACTGAGGTCTATGTATTTTTTCCAAGCATATTGGATAAAAGGATTGTTTGTTTAAACCCTGTAATGTCACCAACTAAAGATAAATAGAGGACAGGTAATAATCTGTCCTCAGGTGATAAATGTTGGTCACAGTCGTGCTGCCGGCGAGTTCGCGTTCTCCAAATGATCCATCACAACAGCACGGATGATTAAAGGCACGGCCGCAGTTTCAGAATCTGCTCAGTGCACCTGGATGGTTGCTCTGATAATTGAAATCAACAAATGAGGCAAGGGCGCCTCCTGCAATAAATTGTGACAAGATAATAAAACATATTTAAATGAAAAGATACAGGCTTTAAAAGCTCAAGAAGTTTAAGAAGGGTGTGGGTATTAATTCCAGGCTAGGGATCTAATCAGATCTGGGTTGCACTTTATTTACATAATTAGACCACGGCACTTATTGCTGTTTGTATTCTTGCAAATAAATAATTAATCTGTTAATGTGTTATTCCTCAGGCATAATTTATGAACACGTGTAAAAGACACAGACTTTAAACTTAGGTACTGGTCGCACCAGTCTTATTATCGCAGAACCTTAATATTATTATAATTATTTTTATTATTATTGTTGTTGTTGTTATTATTATAATTATTATTAAAATATGCAGCACTTGAAGTGTTATCGATATTTGTTTTTATTTTCAAAATCCATCAAGCAGACCGGATTGAACAACCTAGCAGCCATTTTTGGCCCACGGCCCATATGCTTGACACACCTGGCCTATGCTATTTACTGTAAGTATAAGTTAGGGTCTCATCAACCTCAACTGAATTGCTAAGTTTAGGTGTTTTAAATCTTTTAAGATATAAAACATCTATCAGTTTGTCCAAGTTTTGACATTACTATAGAGTCAGTTTTACTCTAATACAATAAAAAAGTATGTCTGTCACCTTTAATTTGTGGATGTAAGATCAGCCCACCTAAGCTAACACTACTTTAAGCAACTATAGGGAATTAAAAAAAAAAAACTTTTTAAAGGAACATTATAGGAAGCAGGATAAGAGTCCTGGATTGGCTGATTGAACTACACGGGGTCCGCAGGTTTATGACGTCCTTGACCTATGTCACTTCATGGTCACCATCTCCAATAAATTTATTGAGAAAGTCTTGCTCCATCATTTTGACATACAGCTTTACAACGTATCTGTCAGCTCAGCTCACCAACCAGTTTCTGTGCCTATTAGCTGGCAAGTGGAGCGGAAGAATACGTCGTCACGTGACGCTATATGCAGAAGACAGCTTTGTTTACATTGGTCGGATTACGCTGTACATTTGCTACGATTTATTTTTGTAGTTTTTTGGGAACTTTTTGCCCTTCACTACGGCTAAGTGTAAGTAAGACACTTCTGATGTTCTGTTATGTCTTAGATTATGACGTAACCACAGGATTAGTGTAGGTCAGTACTTCTCAAATAGTGGCTTCCAATGGAATACGGCACACTGAACATAATGGTACCACTGCTGTAATGCTTGAATGATAACAAGCCTCCAGTCACTAGGTGGCAGCAACTCATACAGTGGTTTGTACAGGTAAAAATGTACATGTTATCAGGTTCTCAATAGTATTTCAATTTGCAGGGGTGTGGGTCAGAGGAGATGACAGATAATAATTGAGGACTACTGGTGTAGGTGAATGACATAGGTACTTATGTGTACAGTATGTGATTTCTGACTTAAGGCGAAAATCAAGTTACATCGTAGTGCAGGAATGGAACTCTGACATGAGTCGAGGACCCACTGTGTTTGTTATGTGATGTTTGTTGCTGATTTGAGAGTCTTCATCACTTGAGTGGGAAATGAGGACTTCATGATTCCAAGTAGGACTGAAGTAAGATACATGTCCACTGGAATCCCTCTTTGGTGTACAAGTTCCTGACTGTACTTATAAAACAATCTGTGCCTCTAAACAAAAATTAAAACTACAAACACAACAGTGGACTAAAGAAAACCTGAAAACATCATGCTGCGTTCAGTTTACCTTCCAAGTGTATTGGCGTTCTCCCATATTATTGCCTCATGGCTAGGAGTGAATGCTTTCTAGATCCAGGACTCGTCACTAAGTGGTGATCGATCGGTCCCAGCTCTTTTTATTTAACTTAACAAAAAACCTATTTTTTAAAAAAAACAAGAAATCAAGTTTAATGGAACTATTTTACAAAATGAGAAATTCTTCAAACCCTGTACTGTAAATATGGTTCTGCTGGGTGGGTCCTGGCAATAAGTGTCAAAAGCACTATTTGTCATTGTCTTCATTTTTATTTTGTTGTTGACAAAGTTGTCAAAATTCACAGTAGGTTTTTTTTTAGCTCGAGCACGAGTTACCTGTCACTTCAGACGCCGTACGCTCTCAGCAGAAGTGCTGTTGGCGAACGGAAACTATTAATTTCAAGGCGAGGAAATTCTCACTTCACGTTTGAAAAGGTTGTTCAGAGAAAAACAGATGTCAATCACCGCAAAGTCCAATTTACTCTGTCGGTGTGAAGGCAGAACGCAAAAGAGAAACTGGGATGATCGATAAAACATCGAGCAGTGGATACGGCAACCTTTCACTTCAAAAGCATTTTTTTCTCTAATCTTCATTTCATCGCATGTCTTTTGTCAATCAACAATGATGGGAAATACTATAAATTCCGATTTTTTTTCTCTCTCAATAGTGACTGCCATCTTACTTTTTTACATGGATCACTCTCCCACTCTAAACCCAGGATTCCATCACAAGGATAATGCCAGTAACAGAGCCAATCAATACCAACTCGGCTGCTAGTGTCGAATGAGTTCATATGTGTTTCTACACCTGTGTAACCTTGCTGGAAGCTCAACCTGTCACAGCGTAGCAACGGTGGTTAGATGGAGCTATTTTCCATTCTTGACTTTTTCCCCTCTATCCCACTCAGCATTAAGTAAAAGATCTTATGAAAGGTACTTTAAAAAGAAGCAGTTGAAATGAGGTTTTGGAGTCGCGAGAACTCTGGTCCTGTTGCTTCGTCAGCGCGGGCTCGCTGAAATGGAAAGGTTAAGGGTTAGGAGGCACAAGTAGTGGTCTGATAGCATAAGGATTTTTGGATTGCATGCAGGCTAGGCTATCAGCAGATAAAGATTCACCTGTAGTCTATGAGTGGGTTTTGTGACTACATTATACTACCCAATGTGGCAATTACTATATTTCGCCATCTTGTATCACAATGACGGAGAAGCACAGCACAGAGGACAAAACGAGACAGTAACTTCAGGATAAAACAGTCACTTGGCGTTTTTTTACATACAATACTTACTTTCTTTAATACTTTAAAATGTTAACTGGGTGAAGCTAAACACCTGAAAACGCGTGGTATTCTTGTCACTAGCGTTACAATTCAAATGTAAGTGGTTCCATAATGTATTAAGCTTGTTAGCTAATATTTGCTGTGAAAACATTTTTTTGAACTTTTTTTAAATAAAAAACAATCACGTAGCACAGAGGTGTTGAACTCATTTTCAACCAAGGGTTACATCAGCAATTCCCCATGAATGGCCGGTTGTAACTGGAAGACTGTATAGATATAGTAACTACTCCAGTACTTCTCAAATAGTGGGGCCGCCCCCCCAAGGTGGCAGTAACTCATACAGTGGTTTGTAGAGATAAGAAAATACATGTTATCATGGTCTCAATAGTATTTCAAGTTGTGGGGGTGAGGGTCGGGGTGGGGGGGGACACACACGTGAGGCAACAGTCCTGTTGTAACCCATGATAAGGACACACAGCAGCTGAGGGTATGTTCATATATTAGTGATTGTGAATATGGTTATGTATAAGCTTGTAAAAAATATATTTTTTTTTTGCTATGTTCTGTGTTCATTTGATCCTCACTTGACAGCTTTCCACCTACCACTAGGCCACGGGCTGTTTGTATTCAGTAGATTTTTTTTTTTTAATCTTTCGAAGGGCCTCGGGGGAACAAGCAATTGTATGCCTTTGTACTAACTGTCATACGAACAAATTTATCGTCAAAACCTTTCAAACTCACAGATTTTCAGTTGCTTTTTTTGCTTTCAAACCAGCAACACCACAGTGGTCAGAACTGGGAAAAAAAACAAGACAAAAAGGCCAACTGATATATGTAGCACAGAGGGAGCTTGAATCAATTCATGAGCAGATGACTTGTCTGTATTCCTCCAGTTACATCTCTGTCCAAAAAAACATCGACAATGGGCTTTAGAGTGTATACACAGAGAGAAATACTGAACTCACACCAACGTTAGCTAGGATTGGCTACGGCGTCTTTCAAAAACCCTGAACCGAATACAGTTGTAAAAGCTAATGAATAAATGTATGAGTGCAG
>NC_024318.1:18146813-18152032 GCF_000523025.1 Cynoglossus semilaevis | reverse complement strand
AAACTGTTCTGCACCATCCAGAAATTTTTCAACTTTAATGCCTTAAATTTGCTTTTCATTTCAAAGACTATCCAGTGGGAGGGCCCTTTCAGACTGTTTTGGATGTCTGCTCTCTGCAATTCCCTATTGTCATGATCCTTGTTTTCCACTTAAGAAATTAAATAATAAGTATTTATAGTACACCAGTATAAGTATCCTGTAGCAGATCACTAAGTCTCCCCTGTGGATTCCAAATACAGTTGGGGTGCCGAAGCAGGAAAGAGCTAACGTGTAACCAGCCGTGTTACAAGATCACTAAGTCTCCCCTGTGGATTCCAAATACAGTTGGGGTGCCGAAGCAGGAAAGAGCTAACGTGTAACCAGCCGTGTTACAAGCACTGTTTGAAAAAAAAAAAAAAAAAAAATTCTCTGTAAATATCCCAACATTGTTGCTTATAGAGAAGTGAGGCCTATATATGTACAATATTTTTTTTCTTTTTAAATTTAATGGGTGCGGCTTATATTCAGATGCGCTCAATAGTCTGGAAATTACATTAAACTACAGTGTGAAGACAGAAATCTTTATTTTTTTTTAAAGTACATACAGTGATTCTGCATAGTATCAAAGAGAGACGGCTTGTTGAGCTTAATTTCCTAATTATGCTAATTCAGACGTTACGCAAAAATCAAACAATAGGCTGGCACTTTATTTCACCAAGATACAGTGATTATTCCAAGGCACTGATTTATTAACAGGAGGGAGTCATTTTAAGCTGGTGCATTGATTAATAATTTAGTGACAACCTTTCTCTCTTTGAAAGCAGGCAAGGAGAAAGCTAACGGGACACCTGCACTTCCTCTTTACTGCAGGCCAGTTCAGAGCGGGGTCTCCTCTTTGCTGATCTAGCTTGCAGTTTGCATACAGATCACCCTGGCTGCAAGGAAACTGAAAGAGTTACAGGTACCAAGGACAAAAAAGCCTCCGTCCTGAACAGTTTTTATTGAATCGATGGATTAAAAACTGTGACTTTTATTTTGAAATGTTCCAGCCTAATTTTTCAACTAAATTGATAACACCGAGTCACACGACAGCTAAAATAATTAATGGTCATGGCGAGTATGCACAGGATCACTGCTGTCCAATCATTTGCTTTCTCCTGCGCTCGCGTAAAGCTTTCTATTTATCTTTGTAATGGGGGCCAAGCACGCAAATGCAGCACATATTAAAAATGTTTATCCAAGCTGTGTCCATGCATGATTATCATCGGCGTAGAAAATATTATTTATGCCCCTTATTGTTTTTCAATATTTAGTTTAAACTCAGTTTATAATCATTAGAAAGAGTACTAACTTAACGGTAAAGACCACGTGATTGCAATTACCGCGGCGACTTAGACCCTAACCTGCTCCCTGAATAAAAATGGCTGTCTGTCTGTTGTGGCCGACTTCGCCTCTCATCCGGAGATGAGATTTTAATTACCAGATAGTTAATTAGAAACTCGGCAGCTGCCCCGGTTGGTGGGCTCAATGTCTAATTGTTTTTGCACTATAACAAAATCGAAGAAAACAAACAGCACTTTCGTGAACCAACATCAATAATCAAAGCGTCAAACCTAATGTCGGCAGCCTAAATGCCAACTACTGTTGTTATCCAACACTCAATGTGATAGTCATGAACGCACCACATTTTTGCAAACAATTTATGTATTTTTTTTTTATCCTGTACCTTTTCATTTTCTAATCTTTAATTGGCAGTGGTGGCTTAGTGGTTAAGGAAGCAAACTTGAGTCCGGAAGGCTTCAGGTTCGAGTTCACCAGCTGCCATGTTACCAGTGAGGTGCTCTGAGCATGGCACCGTCCCCACACTATATAGTAGTTAAGGACAGACCTTCCTCAAAATACTGTCCACCAAAAAAGGGTGATTCATAAATGATTATTTGCAACAGCAAATAATTTCACTTCATTGCAGGCCTCCCCCATTACTCTTTGGCGCCCCCCCCCCCCCCCCCCCCCAAGGGAGGCGGGCCTCACCTATTGAAAACTGCCGTGTAGAGAACAAACAAATAGAGGGTTGTCTCCATTCAATAAAGCACTTTTTACAGTGACAATTTTGAAGGGCCAGCTGCTTCACAATGCTCTGAAAAGACGGTCCTCTTTGAAATCCACCTAAATTTGGCCCAACATGTGTTCTTCCACTGGGATCCAAAGAATACATCCTTTCATGTCGGAACAGAAAGAGAGCCAGGGACAAATGTGGTGAAATGAGATAATGACAGGCAGTAACAGAAACATTGCAAAAAAAAAAAAAAAAAAAAAAAAAAAAAATTTTACTCTTTAAATTATTGGCCCAATGATGCAGAGAAATTTCAATAGCCAAAGACAGAAATCCACTTTAACCAGTTGGGTGGTATAGTCTTTGCCATTAGTAACAGTTCAATGTCTACCTATCAGGTATTGAACAAAATGACATGATACAGTTTACAGATTCACTTAACAATGGTACTCTCTTAGGGCAGTGCTGGCCTGGTGATTAAGGAAGTGGACCTGTGTCGGGAAGGCTGCAGGTTCGGATCCACCAGCCACCAGGTGGCACTGTAGTGCACTGGAGCATGGCGCAGTCCAGCTCCCAAATTTCAATGAGGCTAATTGACTTTCAGTTATCTTTAACCAAGACAAGAGTAGGAATATGGAGTCCGACATGTTCTTGTTTCTAGCAACCAAATGAGTTCCACATTAAAAAGAATCTTTCAAAATTTGAAGCTGAAGTTACTAAAATATTGGAAAGCAGAAATGACTTGAATATCTTGAATAAATGACTTGAAAAAACGGAATATCTAGCAGGGTATGCCCGATCCGATACTTGCTTGGTATCCGTTGGGTATTTGTCAAAATTTCAGTATTAAAGATGAACAATGAACTATAACCCACCCGATACCTAAGCCCAAATGCTCAACATAACTTTGTGTGACATGCCGACAACACTGACACCTTAGCAATGGCAGCCCCTGCTGGAGGAGAAAAGAAGGTATCGGATCGATATCCGTCTTGAGAGAAACTCCAAGTTGCATTATCGGTATTGGACATTTCTTTGGATATATTTTGTGACGTCTTCTTAATTTGAAATACACAGAATATTCTCAAAACAACAGAGTTCCGCTTAGTATTCACCTCAGTTTGATACTTATGGTTAAGAGAGTAAAAACTGTTCCAAGATCACTGATTAATAAACACAATTTTAATTGCATTGTTTGAGGAAATTGAAGCACCTTGAAGTTCCTTTCATCTTGTCCGTTTTAAGTAAGTAATAAATGGCAACAGCTTGGAGGGATTGTGTTACTGTTCCAACAGCCCTAGCTATAGAGGAAGTATTTTTTAAGGGGATTATTGCCCCTCTGTCAGATACACAGTAGGTATATTGGTGTGAGGATATCATTATTGCACAGCATGGGTCCATAATGATAACAACAGCACTACGCCTCACACCTTTCCATACCCCCCTACAGCTGTCCAATAGGAACTCACAGCACAGTCTGTGCAGATACAAGGGGTCTTTGGAGATTTATTAATTTTCATAATATATTCTTTTGAAAGACGTATATGTTTTGGTATGGTGCTATCTTCTGCTAAAAACAGTTAGTGCAGTTCTCAATTACTGTCTGTCATGCCTCCCCGAGGGGACAGTTTTCAGGCCGCTCCCTGAATTAAAACACTATTAAGAACCTGATAATATGTATTTTCTTATCTATACAAACCACTGTATGAGATGCTGCCACCTAGTGACTGGAGGCTTGTTTATCGTTTTCAAGCGTTACAATATTCCATCCCCCCTTTCCCCTCCCCTGGCGTCTCAGGGGGGCCCGCCCCGCTATTTGAGAATGGAAAGGAAAGGCATAAAAGAATGGGTTCTGAGTGAGGTAGCTGGCTCGCTTAATTGTGCCTTTGCCATGTTGATAGATGTGTCTCTCCCAAACAATGTCTGGTCAGGACAATAGGAGACTGAGCACTTGGCAAAACTGGGCGATATGAGGAGAATACATGAAAAGGAGGTATTTACTTTGGAAGACCAAAAGAGCAAAAAAAAAAAAAAGTCCCGTTCATACCAGTGCATGTGCATCTGCAGCTGCATGCATCGGCATACGGACGGGCATCTGTTACACTAGTACTGTTACATCGCTCTGTGCGGACTTCGGGGTGATTTACAGACCGAGCAGAGCTCAGACATGGCAGCCACTGCATTGCAGATACTTGGCCCAGTGTGACGAGGAACGGATATGTGTGTAAATAGGTCTCCAGGCTTTAACAGGAGAGCCAGACAAAGGGAAGATGGCAGTGTGTCAAGATAGTGCTGTTGTCAACAACATGCTGATGCTGGAAACTGATGCTACCTGTTTTTTTTGTTTTTTTTCTTTCCTTCTCCTCACTTTCTCTCACTGAGTTCTCACTTGTTTTTCTCTCCCCTTTCTGTCTGTCTCTTGTGCACACACACTCCATCTCTCTCTCTCTGTCTCTCAAACACACATACACACACATTCGTGCACGCTCCAGTGGCTCATTTTGAACACACCTGCTTGTGCATATACCCCTGCTACCATGGCTAATCTGTCTGCGTGTCAGTCAGCCCGGCCTGGCCTGTAAAAGTTCCTTCTTTCCTCTTCTTTTTCCGTACTCTCATCGCATGCCTGTGTTACCACAAGGGTATAAATTGGCTGATTATCAGGCCTTGTGCCGTCCCCTGGCCATCTGGCCCAACAGTGGAGAAATTCATTACTCTCCAGGTGATCACCCCTGCACACACATCCTCTCTCTCTCTCTCTCTCTCTCTCTCGCTGAATTCTGACACTGGAGATTATGATCACCAGTCAGATGCTCGCGTGAACGTGAAAGATGCTACAGATGCTGCGAGTACCGCTCATGTGAATTTTATTTTTTTTTGTTCTACATCAAGGGTTTGTGAAGTTTAAGTGAAAGGTGAGTCTCCTCATGGGGGCGCCGAAGCCCTTCAGGGGGAGGCAGGAATTTGGAATAGAAACTCCAGGGTATAGAGCAAAAACTTCAAGTTCAGTAAAAAAAAGTGCTTAAGTGTTGAACAGGAAATGCAGCAGCAGGAGGAACAACTGTGAACATTTATTTTATCTGCAGCACAACCTGTCCATTATATTTATTCCTGGTGTCAAAACTAAGGAGCGTATGGAGTGGGAGACGGAAGCAGAGCTCAGCACTAAGATGTGTTTTTTTTTATT
>NC_024318.1:18139313-18144313 GCF_000523025.1 Cynoglossus semilaevis | reverse complement strand
AACAAGAATTTTACCACTCAGCTACTGTAAAATTAGGCAGCATACTAGTAACAAACTGCAGCGCAATCAAAACTAACATACATAAAACGATAGGCATATATTCAACATCCTCTTCCTCTCTCTCCCTACCTGCTGAAAGTTAAACTACTGTTTGTCACACGATTGGCACAATAATCGTTTTATTTTGATTGTCCAAAATTGTCATCGCACTCAAATCTGATTAATCACCTAGCCCTACCTGTCATTTCAAATCTGTTAAATAAAACGTCACCTCCTCTAAAACCTCTCTCTTTATCCAAAGATGAATAATAAAGGTTTCTCACAGGAACAAAGACACAATCTAGAAGTCTTTTCCGTCCTCTGCTCTCCCTTCTCCCAAGCTCCCCCCCTCCAAAAAAATCCTCAATTTCATTGTACCTTTTCACCAGCACTTTGTTGATGTTTCAAGTGGGAGTTTATCAATTCAGTATACTAATACAGTATACTGAATTGATAAACTTACTTTTTCTCTTCAGTTACCCTTTCTGTTGGGCAAAAAAGATCAATTGTAACATAGTGAAAGGGAGCTGCTAGGCATGTCAGGCATGGGCAAACTAAGGCCTGGGGGCCGGATGCGGCCCGTTTATCTTTATAACCTGGCCCGCCAAACATTTCTAAATGATATAATTTATTGATATCATCATTACACTTCTGCCTTTTCCCTGCAATACCCATGTTTCCCCAATAGATGACATAGAAAATGATAAAAACATCTTAGCATTTTAGCCTTTATGCGTGACTTTTACATGTCATTTATCTTAGTTCACACGGACGTGCCATCAATCAGCTCCTGGCCCGGCCACCCCTGTTCTATTTTAGAACAATTGTGGCCCACGAGTCGTAATGTTTGCCCATGCTTGAGCTAAGTAAAATGGCACCTTTAAAAAAAGACAACAGAGGAGAATAAACTAAGGGAAACGAAGGGAAATGCAGATTAGTCTTTGAATGAGATCTGCTTAGGACAGGTGTAAGACGTCACTTCTTCCACCAGGGGACAAGGGACACATGTAAGGAGCCGCCGTGAGCAGACGGGAGTCAAAGAGCACGGAGGAGAACAAGTAGTTGGGGACAGAAACAAGCTAAAGGAAAATCAAACAGGAATTCAAACAGGGAACACAACACTAGAACGCTTTACTTGTGTGTAGCCGATGCTGATGAGCTGCAGCTGAATGGACACGAGAACGCCATGGATTGATTGCAAGGCAGCAACTGGCAATGGGGGTGCAGTGGAGGGACAGGTCATGACCAACATGCAAATGAACATACAAAACAAATTTTGGGTTCGCCTTGAACTTCGGTTTTACCTTCAATTAAGTTGTAAGGAAAGCCATCCATCCATCCGTTCGTCCGTCCATCCATCCATCCATGCACCAATCTGTCGTTGCGTTCACTAATCAATCTATGCCCTCAAATACTGTCACAAACATACTGAAAACAATCACATCTAACTGATTGATAGTCCCCAACCCCCTGGTCCGATATCGGTGGGTGGGTCATTTGGTAGTGCGCCGCAAAACAATTTCAAGAGAATCCAGTCCTTTTCATTTGGTTTCTTCAATTTAAATCCATATGGCAATATTTCAAAATGACATGTCTGTCAGAGTCAAAGATGACCGCCATTCATTTCTATGGAACTTGCTAACCCAACTTCCCCACGATGGCCCAGTGTTCCACCTACCTTTTTATAGCTGTATTGATTGATTTCCACTAGACTAGATACTGTATGTACGTGTTGTCTTATATTAGCAAGGAAAGACGCTACAAGTCCATGCTATTGCGGTAGCGGTGGACCTCTGATCTATAGCACCAACTTACAGAGACAATGCATATGGGTGATTGTACTCTTAAAACAAAAGGTTGTCGCTAATGATATCACTGGGACCGTTTCAGATTGACTGGGTGTCAAACATGTGGCCCGCCGGCCAAACCGAGCCCATTAGGGAGTTCAATCCAGCCCACTTTATGAATTATGAAGTTTTTTAGCTTACATCCAACTTGTGGTGCGTACACACGGAACACATTCAGAAGCAAATCCTGAGCTTCAAGCTTCCAGCTCATAACTCTGAAGACTTGAGCATCTGACAAGCTAATTGTTGCTGTCAGTGCTGGTTTGCTGTTGGCTACAGATACCTTAAGGAGGTATTAATTGATACAGCTGCTGTTCCTGTCATTTAACATATTCAAAGTGAACAGCAACAGATGCAAAACAACAAATCACAGCAAAATGTAACAGTTTTACCGGTGAGAAGTTTTTGTTTTTTGAAAACGCACCAGCATGAACAGTTGCCAGATGTATTATCTTAATTCGGTCTATAAAAATCACTGAAGCGGACACTTGGCACAGCTTCGGTCTGTGTTGCCAGACACACACAGATGTCATTTTAGGTACACTAAAACAGGGCTTTTCAAAGTCTAACACCAGTGGCCTCATTCCCAGGAACAACTACACTCGCTCGAACTCGTACGAGCTGCTCAGAAACATTCAAACACTAATGACAAAATGTGAAAACTGCCTTTACAGTATGTGTTTTATTATTTCAGATTTTAAAGTTGCAAAAGAATGAAAGAAAGAAAAATTCCAGTATCGCACATGCTGAAACCAATGACCAAGATAGGTGTCGAACACAGGCTTATAAAATTCATAATTATTGTCATACTTCCTTTGTTTCTTGCAGTACTTGGATCTCTTTACTTTTTATATTATTGTTATTATTTATTTATTTATTTTTACTGTACAATGTACTACCTCAAGCTCGAGAACTTCATAGTCTTCAAAGTTCATTATGTCTCTAATCACTGGGTGATGTCACGTTACATGTCCTTTTTATAAGACATTTTTAACAAAGTGTTTCTTTTGTACATATTATTTTCATATTCCTTGCCCTACGTATAGCATATTTGACAATAAAGTTGACTTTGACATTGAAAATGCCAAAAAATTGTTACATCCCAGTTAGCTTCAGTTTAAATGCTGTGCTGCGTACGCCTATCAACCTTCAACCAACCCTACATGTACACACTTTCAATTAATTATTGTATATTTGGTAGTTGGTAAATTTAAAATAAAAGGAAGCTTTAATTGACAATAAATAGCACGAACAACCTCTATAAACCACATTTTTCCAGACAAACATCAGCAGAAAGCATGAGGGGTGTGTTGCTCTTGCCTGTGTTTCTTCGAAGGGTGTAGAGACCAGTAGCAGAGATAACACAATCAATATAGTGATCGAGCAGGGCTGCACACAACGTGCGGCAGGGATGCTTGCACAATGAAGGATAAGTACTGGTTACGTGTGGTTACAGGACACACCTGACAGTTCAAGTACAAGGGACGAGAAGCAATGAGGAGATCCAGTCGAAGGCAGCGGGAGATAAGGAGCAAGCAACTGCAATATAGAAAGGCACGGGCTGATGAGCTGCACCTGGTTAACCAAATGAGGTGATAAATCTAGTCAGCGGTTGGCAGCAGGGTGTCGCAGACGTGTTAGATTCAGCTTTTGTATTTGTTTAAAAAGGCTCGCTGGTGTCAGAGATCCAAAAGGAAATGTGACGAGGACCTATAATTTGTCATGCATATTAGCGCGATGTCGTCCACCTCTTCTCTTTCTCTCGCCGTTGACAGCTTCTCTCTGTTTATTCCAGGCAGTCCCCCCGCCACAGTACTCCTTGTCACTACGTCTCCATTCAACCGCTTTAGAAAATGCCCTTCACGTGTTCACGTTGCTCCAATCTATGTTCACCAGTCACTTCCTACAGATTTAACAAACATCCAGGAATTTCACATGCACAGCAGCATCCGGACCTTCACCTTTTAGAATATATATATATATACGTATGCACGCTCACACTAAAACCAGAACACACACACACGTGTGCATACACTCCTCTCCTTTTCGCCTCGCAATGAAAGGGAGGTGCCAGGTGTGGGAGATCAATCACAGTGACAGAGGTGTGCTGCAGCCAGCAGAATTGCCATGTGAGGCTTCATCTTTTGCCTTTGTGTGTGACCTTGTCAGTCTGTCTTTTATACAGGCATGATTAACATATGCTAATCCAAGTGCACGGGTCATTTTTATGCAGCCGAATATGACAGATGTGATTTTGTATCTTCATTCTAAATGCATTGCAGTAACATAAGTAGAAGACCACAATATTTTATAATATCCATTACAATAATGCCCATAAACCCAGCTACTGGGGAGGTCACATTCTAGGTTCTCCCTATGCTGGTTTAGAATCCAAGCAAATTGGTGGTGGGGGTTGAATCAGGAAGGGCATCCGATGTGGAACGTGTGCTTAATAATCATGGAGATCGATTCCGGATGGGTCATGGCCCTGGATAAAAACATCGACGTCCAATCCAGTTTCAATAGGGGGCAATGGAAATTGGATTCCTACTGTAAAGCAGAAGGGGAAAACACCATGTGTAGTGGAGGAGACCAGATAGCAGGAAAGAAAGGCCAAGAACATTGGAAAGAGTTTTGAGCATGAACATGAAGTGTTTGTGCATTTTTCACCTTTGAAATTCATCAAGCGGGCCAGATTATACCCTTCAGCGCACTGGTTTCGGCCCGCGGGCCGTATGTTTGACACTCCCCTGGTGTAGATAGTAGGTTACTAATGGAGTGGGGAACATTTTGGGAGAACTCTTTGTGTCTTTGGAGTGTAAATGAACTTGTACGTGTTTCGGAGTTATGAGCTCGAAGCTTAAAGCTCAGGATTTGATCAAGGTGGTAATACATTTTTTTTTTTTAGCCAGAGAGATCCAATCTGTTTAATGGTGGTACTAAAGGCCCGAGCAATTATCCACAGTGTGGCCCCTCATGGTGACCTTTCCTACATCCCCCAGGGCAGCTGCTCTATTGTTTCTATGTCCTGAGACAGAGGACATCCCGGTGGTTTAACTTTGCTCTAGCTGAAGAGTGAAGATGAAATCCAACTGGAAGAATGTCCTGTTAAAT
>NC_024318.1:18122425-18139281 GCF_000523025.1 Cynoglossus semilaevis | reverse complement strand
TCATCCACCCGGTTAGTACAACAGCAACAGTCTACTTAGACCAATTGAAAGTTTAAGGAACAATCCAAAGTGTACACAGAGGTAACTCAGGTCCCCAATATGTAAACATATAGAAGGATTTAACTTGTAGCTACGTAATATTTGTGATACTACTACTTTTGGTTAGGGATGTCCGATAATATCGGCCAACCAATATTATCGGACAGCCCTAACCAAATAATGGTCCTTACCGATAATACCCTACGCCAATAATGAGTCTTACATAATTGAGCTAACGTCGGCCGATAATATCGGCCAACCGATTATCGGCCGATGTTAGCTCAATTATGCATATATCGGTATTGGTTGATATCAGAATAGGAAATTAAGTGTTTGGACAATATCAGCATATTGGATATCGGCAAAAAGTTAATATCGGACATCCCTACTTTTGGCCACAAGATATTATTTGTTGATACAAAATAGATCTAAATGTTGATCTGTTATAAAAAACGTGCAAAGACAAGAAACTTACAATTCATATTCATCATTAATCCTCTTTTAAAGAGAGCCACTTTAAGACAAACAAACTTAAATTGATAATTACATAATTTTGTCAAGACAATGTGTTTCTTAGTAACCCCAACTGGTGACTGCACTGTTGAGTTAAATTTGTGCTAAAAATGCTATCAGTGAATAGTGGAAAGGATCAATTCAAATAATTTAAAAATACCACATAAACAATAAGAGGAAGTTAAAAAAACAAAAAACAAACTTGAGTTATTCTGAATGCAGGCATTTTAAATTGCCACAGTTGTTAGTGATTTTCTCCACAATTGTTTCTAAATGTCATGCATTATAACCGATATCCCCTAAAGAGATCGCACATTGTTTTTCTGGGTTGACATGAGAAAAAGGTCAGAGCAGAAACCGGAGTCATACTAGTCATGTTGACTGTTTGAATAAAGAAACGTTAGAGTGTGTCTTAGGGGGAAAACCATAATAGAAAAATGAAGTAAGGGTTTCAAAGACATACCGGATCATACCGAATCTCGGAAATACTCAGGCAATCAAATCAGGTCCGTGAGTGTCAAAAATGTAATACCTGTAATAGGTTTCTGTAATAGAATAAATGCAGGTGTGTTTGATTTGCATACCAGCAAAGCAGCTATACTGTCTAGAAATTATGTATTTGCTGGCACTGCAGACAGTATTGCCACAGAGGACACTAGTTGTTGAAGTGGAAAATGATTTGAAATGTTTTTCAATGAAGGGCAAAACAAACACCAATTTGGTTTTTGACAAATAAATAACTTGCGATCAACTACCTAGTCTTGTTCAGTAATATTGGGTGAAGTGATAGGTTTGAAGGTCGCATGGACACCATATATTATATTACATTTATCCTTTATCTTTTTTAAAGACATTTTGAATATTTGTAAACTGAGTTGCTCCATTTTCCAGCACTTCCTGTTTGGAAATTTAGAATGACTAATAAATTAAATTAGTGACTTGAAAGAGGTTTTATTTTCAAAATCAACTATTGCCTTGGCAGCGGGGTGATCCAGTTCCGTTTCTATTTCTCTGTGGCAAATCTGATGATACGTCAAGTATCTTGTACCTTGACAGTAAGTGTTGTTAATTAAAGAACCGTTGCATTTGAAACACCTACTGTAACAAACACACATTGATCCTTTACACTTTTCAGTCTGGAGTAGAATTAATTACTCGTGAGGTTAAACCAGACAATAGAGAAAAAAAAGATGCAAGAGAAATACTGTGGCCTGACAAAAGTAGTTTGAATCCATATTTCTGGCCTTCTTTATGACAAATGCACACTATTCTGAGGTAACATTATCTAACTAACGTGCTTAATTACAAGCAGACATTATTCATCATTTTTAAAATGTGTTTTTCAGACATCTGCGAGCCACAATATGGAGAGAAATTATCTTAGTGTTGCTCAAGCAGAACCAGCAGACTAATGTTCACGCTGGACTTTAGTTAAAATGCAAATCTATATCTTTTATTACTGAAGTGTATGTAGTCCTTAATCATTTTAAGATTTTTTACATTCCATGTTTTTCTCCTTTGTTTTCATGCAAATCAGTACAAATGTATCAAAACATGTAGAGTGCTTTTTTCACACCCCACTTTCAACATTAATCAAGCGAGCCGTATTGATCCTTCAAGTGGGCCAGTTTTGTCCCACTGGCCGTATGTTTGACACCCCTGCTTTAAACTGTGTGTGATATAATTTAGTGTTCCAAAGTTTATTAGTGATCCAAATAGAAAATCAATTGTGCTTTTGAATATTATTGGGCATAAAACTGCAGTGTGTAGACAACCAATGAAAAATGCACATGAAATATCAGGAGTATCCTAAACACTACATACTAATTAATCGTTTAGTGTGACAAATATTACTATTGATAACAGCAATTTCAAAGTCGACAATGAGAATAATTGTTTTAGATTACTTTAAAATGTTGCACAGTACTGTATATAACAGGCATAGGCAAACTAAGGCCCGGGGGCCAGATGTGGCCCATTCTAATCCGGCGCGCCAAACTTGTCGAAATTATACAATTGGCTTGTATTGTGATAATATTTCAGCCTTTTCCCTGCTATACCCATGTTTTTCCTATAAATGGCATAGAGAAGGCTTAAAACATTTTAGAATTTTAGCCTTTTTTACATGTTATTTATCTTAGTTCACACAAACACTCCATCTATCTGCTCCTTCCCCGGGCCCCTCCTGTCAAATTTTACGACCAATGTGGCCCACGAGCCAAAAAGTTTGCCCACGCCTTACGACAAACCCACAGTAGGCACTGGAGTTCTCCAGAGTACTGCTTTTCCTCACTATGTTGCTGCTGCGTATTAGATATTTCTGAACTGGAAAACAAGACGCTACAATCCGACATATAGAGAAAAGAGGCTTCAGATGACTGCTGCTCGCTCGGTTCTGTATATTGAAAGAAACAGAGCTGTAAAGCTCCAAAGCCCTGGAGATAAGGAGAACACGTTGATACATAATTCATCTACGCTGTCCTCATATACGAACATCTCAAGAGTTACAACATTTCCCCAATAAACAAAACTAGGGTATCAGCGGTGTTATTGAACACATTTTTTTTTTTTTTTTTAGTTTTTATGAAGTCCTGCAGATTTCGGGGTTATAGTGTTTTGTTGCTTTTTTTTTTTTTTTTATTTTTGATGAAGTCCTGCAGATTTCGGGGTTATAGTGTTTTGTTGCTTTTTTTTTTTTTTTAGTTTTGATGAAGTCCTGCAGATTTCGGAGTTATAGTGATATGTTGCTATTTTCTTATTGTCATTGCCGGGTAAAGCTTTCGCAGCTGTGTTAGTTGACATGCGTAGATGCTGATTTAAGTAATACCAATGTAGTTCTGGGCAGTGTGCAGGTCTGCAGTATGCAGAGCCCTGTCAACTGTAGGATTGACAAACCTAATTAAGGTGGCCCCGTCCTTTGGGGGCGCACCTACGGCAAGTGCTAGCACCCCTTTAGCCTCCCTTGCCTGATGGATGAGCATGTGACAGGAGAACTTCCTATCCTTCCTAAGAACGACGTAGATCCCCAAACAGCTACGTGTTTGAACTGTCGGGGACACTTGCACTACTGTGGATCTAGTTGTGCATACCCAGACACTTGTTGCCACACTGCTTTACATGAGTATTATACAAGTTAACAGATCTCAGTGACTAGCAAGATTTAAAGTCTGCTAAGCAGGGTCTGTGTGCAAGGCAGGTTGTCATACTGCTACTGCCTCTTTGGTCCTAGCTTGTTTGAATGTTTAAAGTCTGAGCATGCAGCCAGGCAACTGCAACAGTACTCCTTGGAAGTCGGTCGTATTGTTGTTGTTGCCGTATTGCGTCAGACCTGGCTTTCCGGAACTGTCTTAAAGTCAGAGTGGGTGAGAGAGACTTCCTGACTTCCTAGAGACTTCTGGTCAGGTTATCTAGATGGATATCAGCCAATGCACGGTGGTGTGTTCACACCCCGCTATGCTCTTCACTGCAACTGGTTGCCGTCTCTCCCTTTGTGTGTCCCACTCCAGCTGCATCCTTACTTTACTCTCCACTTAAACCCCCACTCTTTCCATTTCCCCTAATGTCAAAGATGCCTTCTATCTCCCAGATGCCTTTCCTGCAGCTTTTGAACTTATTCTAGTAGGTGACTTTAACACACAGGTAGGCAGAAATTTAGCTGCATGGGGTGGCACCTTTGGCCATTAGAGTCTTGGTATAATGAACAATGATGGAAAATGTGTCAACCACAACTTTTGCATTCTGCTAAGCTCTGGCACCAACTGGATCATATCATCATTCGGAAGGCACAACGAATTGCGACAAGCCCTCTGCTGACTGCAGCAATGACCAAAGAAGATACACTTGTTGCACAAATGAGGGGTTATTGCACAAGGCCGTGGCTCGGCACTACTTATTCACCACCTGCGTCAACTGCAGCTTCTGCAGTGCTGGCAAGCCAAATGAATCCCCTATTGAGCTCAAGGATGCTGTTGTCATCACCATTTATAAAAACAAAAGAGACCGTCAGGACTGCAACATCTACAGAAGCATGTCGTTACCGAGTCTCCCTGGGAAAAAAAGGGGGAGACTGAGGCTGCAGTGCATCAAAAATGCACAGTGGTCTGGGGTGGGGTTCATCTAGGACAGGGGTGGCCAACCAGTGTTACTGCAAAGAGCCACATGTTATACATGGGCACATGTGAACTACCCTACCAATTAAAAAATGAAAATAAAATAAAACTCTCCCACTGGGAGGGGTCATTTGTGTCAACGCCAAATCAGCATGAGATTCACATAGTGTAAAGAAACACAAACTTAAATTCGACATGAACGTAAGAGCTGCATAAAACCAGGCAAAGAGCCACGAGTTGGCCATGCCTGATCTAGGCTGTTCATTTGACTACATAAGTCAGTGGTTCGCAATCTGACTTTGCTTCACCCCCCATCCAAAAAAAAAAAAAAAAAAGGACCATCCATAATATCAATTTTATGCTAGCATTGCCAACTTTGGTCAGTTGGCAGGAGTAAGAGTTTATGTATGGCGTGGAGCGCCGGGCTAACTACATGGGGTTGCTACCGCTACTGCCATTTTCTTGTTAAACATTTACAGCATTGGACAATATGCTGTGTTATGTTTCATTCATTCCATCCGCACCCCCCGCACCCCAACGATGGCACTGCACCCCCTACTTTGGAAACCTCTGACGTAAGCCATGATGGTATTTTTTACATCCTTCTGTGCTTTGGCTGTCCATCTACTCTACTTGCAATCCTAAAAAAAAGTCAATAATCGGCTGCACACATCAGTCCAGATTCAACAGGGCCCACTCCCAGGAATTTGATGTGCACTGTGGATTCAAGCAGGGTTGCGTTCTTTGCGACCCCTTCTCTCTCTTCTATTTGGCGCCTTTCCTGAACCATCTGGTGGGCTAGTGCACATAAAATGTAATTTTACAACCCGGCTGGTCTGAAAACCGAGAAAGCAGACATTTGCAGACGATGCTACCTTTGTGGCCCACACCCAGCAGGAACTCCAATTAATGTGACTATTCTGAGTTTGGCATGACGAGCAGTCCAAACAGGACAGTGGCATTGGCTCAAAATGTTGCAGCTCCCCCACAAATACCCATCATTGCTACTAAATTGTCAATCATGGACAAACAGAACACAACTGCCTGGATATAAATATATATTTATATATGTTGACAACAGACACAAATATATATATGTAAATATATAATAATATATGTATATGAATAATATATATGTTATATGTATGTTCACACAGCATTGGACAAATATATATAAATATATGCATGTATATACAGTATATATATGCATGTGTATATATATATACAGTATATATATATATATATATAGTGTCAATTTCTGTGATACCACATTTTTTGTACCTAACCGTGATATAAATATTTATACAATTTCATGAAAAGCGATACTTCTACAAAAGACACTTGACAGACAATACACGACATTCTTTAAGCAACTACAGAAAGAGAAACACACACATCACATCACAGCGCAGCAGGAGACAGGATGTAAGTGTGTGCAGAATCCTGTATGTGTATGCTCTGCTCCAAGCTCAGCTTCCAATGACAGCAAAGTCCTCAAGGGAAGACTTTGAAAGCATCCTTGGATACGTGTGATGTTTGGTTTCAAAATGTTAGGCTTTGAAACACCACCCCCCAAAAAAGCTGCCCCCATGCATTGAACAAAATGAACTAAAATTTAATTTGTAAGATCAGAATTTAGGTTAACCGTTACTAAATAACTGAATGCGACAGCGCACACAGGGAGCAGAGTGTTTACACCGGCATCTACTAAATGCGTAGGACAGGCATTTTTCTCAAACGCTCAGGCTTGTTTTCAGTATTTTCAGAGGTGCGTTGTGTTAAATGTTCTTTATTTCTTGTTGCTATTTTTTGATTTATTTTTTGCTCCACAGCCACATTATCAATAGAAGTGTCTATGTGGATGTCTTTCTGATGATATGCATTGTACTAATGCAGTTCAGACACTGACCTAATTGAGCCTGAGGCTGCAGTTTGCATCACTGCACCAGTAGAGATGGCAACCTTTACATAAGCGAGACACTTCCGCAGACTCAAAGGGGGGGGACATATTTTGCAAAACGGACTTTGCCAAGGTTCTGGTATACATATTTGCATTTCTGGAGTCACTGCCTACTCTTCAAGTGCCAAAGTCTGGAAATCTTTCTCGAAGCACAATGTTCTGATTTTAACTGCTGCATGGCATTTTTAGAGTGGGGGATTATAATGATCACAAGCCCCCTCACTGGGAAGCTTCAACCCATACTACTGGCTGCTCAGAACAGGGCTGTTAGACATGTGTGAAAATGCTTTTTTATTGTTGTTTCTTCAAATAAATATGTTGCTAACATTTTTATCTAGACATCAAGAAACCATAATTATTTGCATGATAGTAGCATAGTATGGAACCTTTTTATATGTAAGATATTTGATTGGAAGCCTGTCCCAGTCATATGCCCAGAAACTCAGTGTATTAGAGTATGGATTTGGTGGCATTCATGTATTGATTACTCTCATAAAGTATTATACTATATAGATACTAGATACTAATAGATACTAATAGATACTAATAACACGTGAAAAAAGCAGATGTGGAACATAAAATTGAATTGATCCATTCATGTCATGTGACCACTGACCAGAAGAGAGCAGTGATGTGATCTAGTCCACTAGACATCTTTGTCCCTTAATGGTAGAAGTTACACTATTTATATTACATTTAGCAGACGCTTTTATCCAAAGCGACCTACAGTTTATTATTATTTCTTATAATAAATACAATTTTTTTGCTTTCACTTGACACACCGTTAGGTAAACAAGAAATGTTGAGAGTATTCTTCAACTTCTCCCAAAGTTTTGTTTTTTTTTTTGCCTGCATTTCAAGTTGTTTATTTTCTGCTTTTCTGATGCTTCTGCAGATTACATTTCATCTGCCTGGTATGTTTATTTCATCTATCCCTGTCTCTATTAATTCTTATATTTATATTTTCTCATTTATTCCCTTTGCCTCAGAATAGACGTCACCCTACACCAGGCAACCATCACATCATTTATCATTTTTAGTTCTCTTTTTCTCTTCAACTAGCTCAGAACATCACAATATTATTCTCTCGTTTTTCTCTGCTCTTTTTATAGAGTAATTTTTAATTTGTCATATTTCCGTGATGGCTCTGCCTCTACTGCTTCATCCCCTATTACAAAGTATAAGGCAATACCTTTTTTTCTGGTTACCAGATTGAAACGTATGCATCGGTATGTGTTTATATTTTCACATACTGGATGATTATCTCCCATAGTAATACTGTGCCACAACATTAACCACCTGAAGAGTTATGTGAATGAGGTTTTAAGAATCAAATGGAAACAAATATAACCTTAAGCCTGTCAACTACTCGTAAAAGCATGTTAGCAATTAACTTCAACATCATAAAAAAGGTCAAACTTAATTTATCAATAATAATAATAAATAATAATAGTGTTTAGGCTCTGACTTTAACTTTAAGATTGTAGACAACAGGAGAACAAAATACAATTGTTGTTGATCTAAATTTGTTTTGATTGATTTGTTCCTTCGACATCTATTTATTTATTATTTTTTTTATGTAGAGAAGGCATTATTTAAGGCACCAATATGACTGACCCGCTACTTTATTTTGTTTATATAAATCATAACGATAGCACATTTCTATTACTTTAGCAACATTAGAAACTACTCGTAAGTATCTTAATCCATGACCAGACAGATACAGAGTTGGTCCAGACTAAAATCTGCATTTATTTATTTATTTTTTGTAACTTGTTTTAAGTGACTCTAGGTTCATTGTAAGTCAGTTGTTTCGACTGTCCCTTCTGACTTTGCCAAATAATGTCCAAGTGTCCAAAAGTTTTAAGCTTCCACATTTCTTGGTTATTGATTGTTCTGCCTGGTTTAATGGAAGAGTGTGCTTTAGTATGCTTTCAGGATGAGAGAAATGCTCTTTAGTTTTTGGGCCAAAATGTGGGCTTGCTCTACTTAGGCCTGGAGCCATTCATTATTAAGCGTAGTTCCCTGCAGGGGGTACAAGATCTCCTTCAAATGTGTCTGAAACATGAAGGGAAGCAGTGAGGCCTTGGCAGTGCACCACATCTTGTCTGGTGCACTGCCTGTGCCTAATAAATAAATCTGACATCACTTGAAGCAGTGAAAATCAGGTGCAGAAACCAGAGAGAACACAGAGAAGGAACTAGCTGTCAATACACACAATTTCAAGAGGAGAGCAGAAAAAAAGAAAGAAAATTCCAGTCTATTCATATCACAGTATCACTGGTTTGTATGGAAGCTATATATATATATATACATATTAAAAAAAACAGAATTACACTTTTATGAAAAAGGGAGACTATAGGTAATGGGCCATTCAGTAAATGATTGGATTTTGGTGCAAGTGCAAAAGTACAGCCCCAGACTCAGAGCTTTCATTGTATATTCACCGTTTATCTCAAGTGGGATGAGATTATTTTAATAATGCTAAATTGCGCTTTTACTGAAATGACGGACAAAAAAAAAATGACTCTGACAACACGGTTACTGTGATAAATAAAACTTCTAACTATAACAATTATACCTTGACGGACCTTTAGCACACTATTTGACCAAAAAAAAAAAAAAAAAAAAATCAATGCAAGGCAACAGGAGGAAAAACGTGTTCTTATTTGCTATAAAGCCCAGTGTCTGCGGTTTATTACAAGAGCACATCTGGTCCGTGTTGTTCCCTTAGCTGTTATTCATCCCTAAAGGCTTGTAACAGAAAATTAACTCCTTGAAGATACAATCACAATGTGACTCACATGGACCGAACGTATCAGCATGTTGCTTTGAGACAGGCTACGAGCTGCTGTGAGTTGATGCTGTAAAAAAAATTTGAGAATTGCACTGAAAAAACAAAAAACAACAACAAAAAAAAATCATTCATGACTTAGCTCAATTTGTTGATGATATCAAAAACGTGATTTTGGAAAAAAAAAAAAGTTCTTCTTGGTATTTTAAATTTTTAACTTTTTTTCAGGATGTCAGATATGACCTATTTGCTAAATCAGATATGCCGATATTGCCCAAACACTTAATTTCCAATTCCAATATAATCCGATACCGAAATATGCAGCCATTTCCCTCAAAACTGCGGTAAACGTCTCAGGACCCCACAAGCAATTTTATCAGATTTCGTGAAATCCAGGCATACCTTATTTGATTGTTATTATTGGAGAAAAAACAGATAATGATTCTATCAGAAATCACATGATTCTGCTAATATCAGGTCTATAATATTGGTCGGTCGATAATATTAGTCAGTCGATAATATCGGTCGGTTGATAATATCGGCAAAATCCAAGCAATATGTTATCGGATTGTTAGTATTGGAGAAAAAACAGATAACGATTCTAAAGAATATCACATAATTATATATGTATGTATATATACATATATATACATATATATACACACATATACATATATATATATATATATATGCTAGCACAAGCAACAGTAAAACCTGTTACAATAGTCTGAATACACACACGCACACATGTACACACACACACACCTCTGACATGAAGTAGTTCCTTCCGACGCAGCTTTCGTCAAGGTTTTGTATTCATTCGTCTTAGTACTTTATATATTGTATAAGCTCATTTCAGCCCAACCTTGAGATGGATTTTGAGAAAGAGACATTCTAAATGTTCAGCCTTTGAAAGCATCCATTTAGAAAATGTTTGTTCATGGGAAAGAAAGCTGCTTCCACGTCAACAGAAACAATAAATTGTAAATTGCGTTTCAAGATTTCAGCGCCAAGGACAGCAGCACTATAATCTATTCAGATGTTTTGTCTTTCTTTAGTTCATGTGCGTCAAGGCAGTCCTACGTGAGGCTCAAGGAATCAACTCACTACGGCTACGGTGAGTGATGAATTTGAATGTTTGTGTTTGAGAATTTCAGTCATACAAACGTTTTCTTTATCCCAAAAAAGTCCTCCAAATGCTTTGATTTCCTTAATGATTACAAATGTTGAGTATTGTGTGTTTACTATGCTGACAGTTTAAAAAAAAAAAAAAAAATCTGTCTATAGCATCGCAAAATATGTTGTTGCCCTGTGCAATACATTTTTGCAATACAATACGTATCGCGATACGTTTTGTATTGCAAAAAGTATAATATCACAAAATTCTTACCAATACACACCTCTAATACTCACAATCTACTCTCTAGCAACAATGTCTTAACTAAACACACAAAAAAACCCTCAGTTTTAATTTATTAGGAAAACAGCCAATTGCTTTTTTTCACATCAACAATAATGTCCACCAAAACTAACCACTTAAACAAATTGGACCATTCACAATGATTTGAAATAGCGAAAATATATTTCAGATAAAAATGATTTTCTCTTAAATAATCCAAAACTACTTCTGCTGAGTATATTTCACAGTTAACACAGTTATGTCCTTAAGCCGTGGATTTTTAAAAACACGGACTATTTTTATTTTTCACACTTTTCGAGTGGTCCCAGTGGGACGCAGAGGAGACAGATGTTAATTCTCATTAAATTTTTTCAACCTCTTGGGTGGAACAAATTTAGTCATGGGTCCATTCAGGACACTCGTTTTTTAATAACACTCTGAGCGGCTGAGCTGACATTTGTGCCTGCGAAGCATTCAGAATTCAGAATGTCCTTGCACTCAATTTGTTTTTTTTGAGCCACTGTGTTGTATATAAAAGCAACACAGAGGTAGATACAAAAGATTTATTTACTGACTGAACTGATGTAAACACAGGTGTAATAGCCAGATCTGGCAGTATCTTTTTACATTGTTTATAAAAAGTATACATTTCTTTATATATTTTGATCTGGCAGTATCTTTTTACATTGTTTTTTAAAAAGTATACATTTCGTTATGTATTTTTATATATATATTTTTACAATGACTAAGCTTGGTTTTTATCATATGAACTTTAAAGTGGGACTTCTGAAAGGCACTAAACAAAAATATTTTATTATTATGATCATCATTATTATTATAAGTTAATTTTTAAATAATAATGATAAACATATTTTCTATTATTATTATTATTACATCAGGAAAGTAAATTTTGTCTTTGCAAAATTTCAAAGATATAAAATTGTACAACATACATGTACATTAAGAATTCAATTTTTACAGGCGCTGAAAAACATTAATAGAAAGGAGTGAAGTAGATTTGTTTTTCAATCTTGAAAATAATTTTAAGATTATACCATATAAATGCATGCAAGATTTGAATTCATAAATACTTAACATGAATTAACTACTGTCATGTTTGTCTGGAATTTTATTTTATTTTTATTCTTTGGTTTCTCATTCATCCTCCAGCTTGCCATTAAATATTTCATTTTCCATTTGTTTGTTTCGTACTTTTACACCTACGTATTATAATTGCTTTATTCTCATGTGATTTTTTAATGAAATAGCTGGAGCATTGTAACAAGCAAATCACTGTTTGGGGGGGTGTAAAAATTTACATAACATCAATTTATTTCAAAATAAATCTGATTAAATTGTTTACCTAAGCAGGGAGCATGATTATACAAGTAAAAAAAAAAAAAAAAAAGTTGAATTGTCTGCAACGTTCTCTGCAGAGCTGCAGCCAAACTGAGACATACGAGGATTACTACAAAGTAATAACATTGTAACTGTCACTTTTTTCCCCTCATATCTAGATGAAATACACAAGGTCTATTTAGCGAGCCATAATTTGCGGGTTCATTTCCTAGATGTCATCGTGACCTTCTTACATCTTTCATGACCATACCATTCTTGTCATGTTTGACTGATATGGTGTGTACTGCTCTGTTAAATATCGTCTTGTGATATGGTGTGTACTGCTCTGTTAAATGTCGTCTTGTTTTTTTTTTTGCATGTGCCCGACTGTCAAATCATGGCATGTTTTTTTTTTTTTTTTCCCCAAAGTGACACTGGAATTAATGTAGGCAGGGCCATATAAAGCCTGGACCAACCTTGGCGGTTGGACACTCAAATAATAATAATAAAAAAAAGCTATTACCCCTCGTATGACGAGGAAAATCTTGCGATAGTTGCTTACTCGTAACTTGGAAAACTCGTATTTCAGGCAGCTTGTATCCTAAAGCCCCACTGTATTATCATTGTGTCTAAAGCATTGCAGTATATCGCAATATATCATATTGTTGCCCTGTATCGTGATACAATATCGCAATATGACACGTATCGCGATATGATACGTATCCTATTGTATTGTATCACCAGATTCTTAAATAAGAAAAACAGTCCTAACTTATTAGGAAAAAAACCATTTGCTTTTTTCACATCAACTTTTGGAATCCAGTGAGGGATTGGACTGTTTGGCGGGCCGAATTAGGTCTGCGGGCTGCTAGTTGAAGATCACTGCGATATGGTATAGAGAAATCTTTGACCAAGAACAAACAAAAGTAAACATTAACCCTTTTTTTTTTTCTGCTTCCGCAAAATTTAATTGTTTAAAAATCTTCTCTGGTATCTATCAACGGTTCCATGCTTTACTACATTAGACACGTATACTGCTACTTTAAAGCTTCACTCTGCCGCTACCGTCTACCACTTGTCAGAATCCATGCTCCTGTGTTGTTGTGAGGAATGGTCTGATGCTGCAGGATATTTCTAGCGGCTGAAGACATTTAAGTGCTGCACAGGATGTTGGAAACAAATAGGAAATTTGTTTCAGCTGTGATGGATTGTTCCCTATCTCTTTTACCGGAGACAAATACAAGTGCCAGTTCTCGAGCTTCCATCCTCGACCAGTTAAGAGGAGCACCGTGTTTGTGTCCTATTTTTCGTTCCACTTACACATTACACTGAAACCATCTATTAAAAAATATGCATCTATTTCTACTAGTTATACACAAACCTACCCTGTGATCTTGTTACTTATGTTCAAAGATAAATGATAAAAAGAATTACCCAAACATTTTATTAAAAAGGTAATGGAAAAAGCATCGGTACACCAGAACACCTCGGCTGGTATTTTAGCATTTAGCATTCTAGCCTTTATGCATGGTTTTTCATTGTCATTTATCCTAGTTCACATAAACGCTCCATCTATCTACTCCTGACCAGGCGCCTCTGTCAAATTTTAGGACAATTGTGGCCCACGAGTCAAAAGATTTGCCCGATTACCGATTCCGATATCAACCAATATACTGATACTTGCAGCCATTTGGATTAAAGGCAAACACTGGGTTTTCATTATCGGAGCAAAAACCGGTAACGATTCTTACCGGTATAACATCATCATGCTAATATCTGCCAACATTATAGGTTGGCCGATATTATCAGACATCAAAAAAGTGTTAATATACTACATTTGCCCACTGCATGCACTTGACCACAAACATTGGCCATAACAAAATCAATACAAGTGCACCTAATCCCTTGCTGTTCTAAAAGGAACACATCAGAACTCAAAAACTGCTTGAAAAGTTTTTTCAACATACTTAAGAACAATATATTTTTTTTGTCCAATTCCAATTTCCATGACTTTTGTTGCTCATAACAACTAATTCTAAAACTTTTTGCACAACCTGCACAGTCCAAGGTTCTCTATTCAGTTCAACTACTTTTCAAATAAAGTATTCTATGACTGGAATGAGGTCTTTATTAAAAAAGGGTTGAAGCACACAATGTAAGTAACATGATTTTTCATTGTATAGTTGCATTATTTTCAGTGAAAAAACAAAATATTTTTTCCTCTACTCCAGGCTCATTACACAAAAGAATGGTGAAAATGCATTTTTGATAAGCTGCTGAATACTTTACTACTTAGGCCGTCGATGCATTCTCATAATAGGGGTACACTACATATGAACCCATTAAGTCATTAGTAACAGCGGGTGCACATCTTCATCAAGTTTCTAAGTGGACTATTTGTCAGCACTGTCAGCACACACAGACTGCTATAGAAGACCGCTAATAAAGCTGTCAATATTCTCAAGGAAGTAAGTTAGGGTAGTCCTGACAGATTCTCTGAGGGAGCTGGTAAAAATCAAATAGAATCCTGTTAACATACGTTTAAATATTTTACAGCATTTACATATACTATACTAAAAAGAATAACTTTGTAGGAACTGACAACTAGCTTTTGTTTCAATAACATTTTATGATACAATGGTGTTTCTTAACACCAAAATATATCTATCCATCTATCCATCTTATCTATCTATCTATCCATCTATCTATCTATCTATCCATCTATATATCTATCTATCCATCTATATATCTATCTATCCATCTATATATCTATCTATCCATCTATATATCTATCTATCCATCTATATATCTATCTATCCATCTATATATCTATCCATCTATCTACCTATCTATCCATACTACGGATGGCTCAATCTGATACTCATCTGTCTGATATTGATCAAAATTTCCATATCATACAAAGAAAAAAAACAACGATAGCCTGTCCAATCCGATACCTAAGCCCAAATGCTAACTGCTAAATAAAAACTGTCATAAACGGGGACATCTATCCATCCATCTTCGTCCGCTTCTCCATTACCGGTTTCTATCTAGATACATAGATAGATACAGTAGATAGCTATTATCTAGTTAGCTATCTACCTACCTATTATCTATCTATCTATCTATCTATCTATCTATCTATCTAGACAGATAGCTAGATATATAGCTATTATCTAGCTAGCTAACGACCTACCTACCTACCTATCTATCTATCTATCTATGTGTACAGATCAACCTAACATGACACAACAGTGCCACATACTTCTGTATTCTTATACTCAGACTAAGTAGTTTCCTCATCCTTTAGTTCATTCCCCAAGAGTTGTATAGCTGCTGCATAATTCAGGGCAAGATGTGCCAGAGGCAGAAATGGAAGGCAGAGGAGGGTGAAAAGAAATCTTTATAGAGATAGATATATATGTGGTTCACGATCACTGCCAGAATGAATTAAGCAAAATATATGACTGAATTTTAATGATTCAACAGATTAAATGATTAGGTATTAGCCGACTGGCTAATCTATAAGAGTGAAAATCTTTCAGATAGCCTGAACCAGTGACATTGCAAATTTATCTAAAGCAGTCTCGCTCAAAGATGGCTAGAAATTGTTTTCACCTCACATGAACCTTTCCTTCTTTGCTCAGATCTAATATTCCGAGCTGCCATTTCGGTCTCAATAGATTTCAAGTTGCAAGTAAACTATAAAAGGAGCCCGAGTTGAAGTTGCATGGGGTGACATTTTTATTCCTAGTTCTATTTTAATCTACTTTTCCCATTCACTCTCATTCATTTTTTTTTATTTCCACTTTCCTCCAGGAGTGTCTCGTAATGTTAGCAATTTTTCTCAGGGTATCAAAGATTGTAATTTCTGATTCAGACAGAAACAAATAAAAGACAACAGCTTAAACAAATACATTTAGATACAGCAGGTGTAAATGGTAATATGTCTTATTCATTGTAAGTATCTATCTATTCATCTTTTACAGCAAAAGGTGTCCACTAGGAATGTCTGTCCAACCTATATTATCGGCTGATATTAGCTTGATTATGTAATATCGGTAAAATCATTAGCGGTTTTTGCTCCAATAATGAAAACCCAATAACACTTGGGTTTTGCCTAGATGATGTGACCTAAAAATAGTTTTGAAGTGAAAATTAATTAGTCATTGTGACACAGTACATCACTGACCACAATAGAATGTGTCCTCTGCCTTTAACCCAAACAGCTACGTACGTATATCGGTATTGGTTGATATCAAATCGGAAATCGGAAGCATTTGGACAATACAGTGGTATGAAAAGGTTTGGGCACCCCTGATCATTTTCAAGATTTTTTTTTGCATACATTTGGGCACCCTTGTTGTTTTATTGATTTGAATACCTTTAGCACTACTTATTGGAACACAAAATTTGTTTGGTAAGCTCACTGACCCTTGACCTACATACACAGGTGAAGCCAATCATGAGAAAGGGTATTTAAGGTGACCAGTTGCAAGTTGTTCTCCCCTTTGCATCTTCTCTGAAGACTGGCAACATGGGAGCCTCAAAACAACAACTGTCAAATGACCTGAAAACATCGTTCAACATCATGGTTTAGGGGAAGGATACAAAAAGCTAGCTCAGAGATTTCAGCTGTCAGTTTCCACTGTGAGGAACATAGTGAGGAAATGGAAGACCACAGGCACAGTTCTAGTTAAGGCC
>NC_024318.1:18117263-18121869 GCF_000523025.1 Cynoglossus semilaevis | reverse complement strand
TGAAAATCTGTGGTCTGTTTTAAAGCGGGCTGTCCATGCTAGGAAACCATCAAACCTGACTGAACTGGAGATGTTTTGTAAAGAAGAACGGTCAAAAATACCTTCAACCAGAATCCAGACCCTCTTTGGAAGCTATAGGAAGCGTTAAAAGGCTGTTATTTCTGCAAAAGGAGGATCTACAAAATATGTATGTAATTTTTCTGTTGGGGTGCCCAAATTTATGCACCTGCCTACTTTTGTTTAAGTACTTATTGCACACTTTCTGTAAATCCTATGAACTTCATTTCACTTCTTAAATATCACTGCGTTTGTTTGCTATATGATATATTTAATTGAAATTGCTGTTCCGAACAACCAATGATCCATAAAGGAAAATCTTGAAAATGATCAGGGGTGGCCAAACTTTTTCATACCACTGTATCTGCATATTGGATATCGGTAAGGTGTTAATATCGGACAACCCATAATGTCTACATTTTTTTGGCTTTGGAGCTACTGTTCAAATGACTAGGCTCAAACTACTTGTTGGGGACCTGTTCTAGAACAGCTGAGGGGAAGCAAGAGCCAGATCCAGCAGTTACGGAACATGGTTGAGATACCAGCAAGAGAGACAAGACAGTCTGACCGTCGGTCAGAGGGACAATATGATGATTGGAAGTTGTGGTTTAGAAACCACCAGAAAACTGATACATTCAAAGGTGAGGGCTCAACCAGCTTCAGGAATTTAACATTTTTCAAGAGCTACATGTTTGGAATAAAGACGCTGCTTGCATAAAAAGTCACTGTTACTGTCGATAACTATACTGCTTGTTCTCTGTTCTTCCCAAAATGGTTCTTTATGGTTTAAGAAAGTGTTTTTCAACCTTAGGATCAGGATCCCACATGTGGGGTTGCTTGAAATGTCTAGGAATTTAAAAAAAAATACAAATAAAAATAATTTATTATTATATATTAATTATAAATGTTTTACTTATAATTAAAAAATATATAATATACAAATACTAAACACTGTCGTAAAAAGACTCCATTCTTTCACTTTCATGAATATAAATTGAGTTAAAATAAAATGCAGCGTAAAAAATACATGAGCAGTGACAGCTATTAAAATGTCTCTGGAGTCGTGAGAAATTCATCACATCACAATGGGGTCACAAGCTATTGGTTTAAGAGTATATAAAAAATACTAAGAATTGGTCACATTTAATAGCAAGGATATGAATAAATAATTTTAAAATAAAATTAAAGCTTACTTTCTTGACTTTAACAAAACATGATTTTATTCAAGAGGCTCAACAAATCCTACATCTGTGGGGCTTTTTCATCAATTCATGAGTCGGTAAATTCAACTTTTGTCCTTCAGTCACAGACAGGGTAGTATTTCTGATCAAGAGTAAGTCTATTTTTTGGCGTAAAATCAGTAAAGTGTTTCTTATCAACCGGCGTATTCCCACAACGGTAGAAAAAAAAAAAAGTCAGAAAATCATATTCACGACATCTTTAAAATTCAGTTCTAGAACTATCCGACAGAAAAATAGGGAGAGGGGAATGAAGATGAAAATGGGAGGACAGGAGTTTCAGGTAAGTGATTCTCATCTGTGTTGAGGAGTAAGATTAATCTTGTTGTCAAGGATGGGTAGCAATGTGAGACATCAATCTGCGCTTCAACTACTCCTTTCGGCCATTACTCCCCCTTCATGGTGAGGAGGAAAAGAGAGTTGGAGAGGAAAATAAATAGAAAACACTACAGGGACAGTTCTTGCCTCTGAACCCGAACAGCACAACATCAATAGATAGAGTTTCAGCAATTGTAGCCGAAACAGGTAAACACGGGGCAGGAAGTTGGAGAAGAAATTAGCAGCTTTTTTTAAATTTTTTTTATATCATATCATATCCCTGCTAACCATTGAATAAGGTTCTCAATGGACTATTAACCCGAGATTGGGAGAACGACTGATAGAACATTCCAGGGTTATTCGTGTGTTATTGTTTTCTTTTATTTGACTCAACAACTCAGCTGTTTCAATTAGCGCTTTAAACAAGCATAAAGAGTCTACGATTCTACACATCAGGGCATCAGGGTCTCAGAGAGAAACTATTACTGTAACCTGATTAGAATCAGCTGTATGAAATCCCTGCTACACACACACACACACACAAAAAACACAGGGCCTTCCCAATGACTCTAATGTTTTTAGTTATCTTGGATGCACCTTGTCAGATCGACTCAGGGAAAAATACATTGTTTACTACCAGACTGTTTTGCCAATCGTAAGTATTTCCGTATTGATTTGTTTTGTCTGAGGAGCTGCATTCAATGGGCAATGAGTCTTCCAAGAGGCAAAAAGTTTTTTACTAAGCTTCATTAATTTTAATGTCGGGGACATCCGTTTTTCATTGAATCAAAGTGCATCACTGTGACTCTGTTACGGACTTTATTTTCTCTCTTAAGTCCTTTGTATCTACGTTGACAATATTGGTCAAGGCATGACACAAGTAATGCCTGTGGATGTGGCTGATGATGTCGTACCTCACCTCAATTGACATCTTACCACGCGTTTCCTGGACCAAGTTAAGATCACTTTATGAATCTAGTAAGAACAGTGCCAAATGTATAAAATGAACAAATATTTAGACAGAATATTTATATCCAGCTCTCTCACTAATTAATTCCCACTTGTTTTTTTGTTTTTTTATCTCCTACATAAATCACTAAAAAAATGTCAATCAAACTACCAGAAATATATAAACAAATCTGCATTTTACATTCACTCCTCTTCTCTTCCTTTAGGGACTATCTCTAAACACTGTCACATCTTTTTTCATGGTTGGTCCACAGACCATACAGTTGTTTCCCACAGTGAGGGAAATTAAGAAGTCCATTAAACCTACCCCCTTCCTCCCTCCCCCTCCCGCCGTGCTGGACTCTCCAAGCTTCCGCTCTGTAGGCTGTTTGCTTGTGCCACTCATGACACACGATCACATGGTGAGGCACAGCATCCTCTGCTCATTCACACTCATACAGCTTGAAGGTGGCAGCTGTTCTAAGAAGAAGCCGATTTAAAACTGGAGTATAATTTTCTTGGTATATATGTGTGTATATATATATGCAGTATATATAGGCTGACAGTGTGAATTGTTTGACCGACGTACATTTTATACTAGGGATGGCTCAATCCGGTACTCATCTATCTGTCCGATATTGATCAAAATTTCCATATCATACGAAGAAAAAAACAAAAGAAAAACAACAACAACAACAACAATAGCCTGTCCAATCTGATACGTAAGCCCAAATGCTAACTGCTAAATGCTAAATAAAAACTGTCATAAACAAGGACATCCATCCATCTTCGTCCACTTATCCATTACCGGGTTGCGGGGCCAGCACTTCGTCCAACCGCCACCCAAATCACACTGCACCATACCAGCCCCTGTGAACCTTCCTGCAGGTGGTGAGTCCACTGGAAGGTACCAAACGCCCTAACTGGGATTCAATCTCACCCAGGAGGTGACCCCTGGGGTTCCACACCAATGACAGAGACATTGCCTCTGGGCCAAGGCGCCACATAAACAGGGACACTATCACCTAAACAAAACAAACCTGCGCCAAAATGGTATCAGATCAATATCGGTATCTGCAGATTCTCTAAGATGCAGTAACGGTATGGTACATGAGAAAGGTGTCCTAGAGGCATCATTATGTCCTGTGTATAATCCTGATTCTGTACTTCATTCATTTACATGTTGTTGAACAAACACAAGTGGACTTTGTGATGCCTATTATTTTTAGAGTCATCGTATCATAATGTTGACTAAAAAAAGTGCGTAACCGCCATCACTGAAGCTGAACGACACCTCGGTGTGCTGGAGCAGACTGGAATTTTCTCTGCTATTTTGCTTCTCGTTTGTTTGTTTACCTGACTTTTCTGACACCTTTCAACATAAGTACTCTTTGGCAGCACTGTTATTGAATCTCAATGAGGGAAGAGGGGTTTGTCACTGCCTTGTTCCTCCTCAACTAACATGATAACTGCCAGTAGTGGAATCCCCCCCCCCACCCCTCTTTTATGACTTAGCTGTAGGCAACAACCTCACTACTGTTAAAGGGATGATTAAGGTTTTATTTTAAAGGTGCAGTCTTTTTTTAATCACCTGGGTGTTAGTTGTATAATAATGTTTGATAGAACAGCAGAGAAATGGCGATACTTCTGACAACTGTGCCCCGCGTTTGAGTTCATCTGCTGAATCTGTGACAATAGAGATGAATAAACTGTACTTAATTAAATTGAATTGACTAATATCAAAGTGTTGATTATGACGCATAAACAAAACAAATAACTTATCACACATTTGTAAAAGAGCGGCCATCGAGCATTGTCAACTGAGCAGGCCGTCTTTTAACAAGACAGCTGTGGGTTTTATTTCTCTGCTTCCTGGTCTAATAGCTAATGTATTACAAACCACAACACTTAACAACGGTGCTCATCAAAACCGCACCGAGCCATACTGTCTCTGTCCATTTAGTCTTGGTTCTATGTAATGGTAATGGAATCCATTGCCATAAATATAAACAAAAAAATATATATATATATATATATATATATTT
>NC_024318.1:18066683-18117226 GCF_000523025.1 Cynoglossus semilaevis | reverse complement strand
ATGGAATATTATGGCACGCTGGACATAAGTGTATCACAGCTTTAATGCTTGAATGATGAAAAAAGCCTCCGATCACTAGGTGGCAGCAACTCATTCAGTGGTTTGTACAGATAAATAGTATACGTTATCAGGTTCTCAATAGTACTTGAATTTGTGGTGGTGGATCTGGGGGTGAAAACATTTCTGTCCCAAGGGATGGCATGACAAAAATTAATTGGTGAACCACTGGTACCAGGTGAACCACATGTATGCAGGTGCGGAACAATGTGACTGCATCACTGGTACAATTGCTTTTGCTACATACACGAAGTGTCAAACACTTGGTACTTGCAAAAACCAGGGATGTCCGATAATAACGACTGACCGATATTATCAGCCCGATATTAGCATAATAATGTAACATATGTAAGGATCGTTGTCGGTTTTACCTCCGATAATGAAAACCTGATCATGCAATTCCTTGGTTTTGCCAAAAATGCTGGAATCACTTGTAGGTATTGATATGTTTAGCACAGCTATGGGGGAAAATGGCTGCAAATATTGGCATCGGTTGATATCCGAATTGAAAATTGTGTTTGGAAAATATCAGCATATAAGATATTAGCAAAAATGTAATGTCAGACATCCCTGGCAAAAAAACTCTTCTTCAATGAAAAAGTTTGAGAGTTCTCACTTTGTATGCACTTAGCAGATGCTTTTATCCAAAGCAACTTACAAGAACAAAATTAAAAATCAAGACAAAAAAGGAACTCTGGAAAGGAGACCACCAGCTAGGAAACGGAGGTCTCCAGAGTGTGATTACAGAAGGAGAAGGGAAGTACAGGAAAGTACTAGGACAAGAGGTACTCTCTAAATAACTGGGTCTTCAAGAGCTTTTTGAAAATAGACAGGGATGCCCCTGTTCTGGTGGTTCTTGGTAGGTTATTCCACCAGCATGGAACAGTTCTGTATTGTCAAGACAATGTTCCCCAGTTGAAGGGATTGGTCATGGGGTAACATAGGACTTCATCAGGGTGCTTAAGTAGATTGCAGCAGACCCAATAAGTACTGTACCTTGTAGGCTAGCATAAGTGATTTGAATTTAACTATGGGTATATGGCTATGGGTAACCAGTGTAGCTCATTGAACACAGGCGTGACGTGCCCTTTCATGCTGATTGAAGACCAGAGACAGCGTCAAATATTAGCAAAAGTTAGCATTGGAGGTACTACCTGTTATTCCAGGGGCACTCTGCATGCAAGGTACCAGTGATGCTTAGGCTTATGTCATATGTCCAGAGCATAGAGCCTGATCAGTGTTGACATGTTTTTGTGGAACTGTGTTTTTTTGCCATGTTTGTTTCCCCCCCCAACCCTCCCTTATCATTGTCATATTTATTATGTTTCTTTTTTTTGCTCCCATGCTGCCTCTTTCTACAGCGCTTTATTTGAGCTGTATCTGGTCTCCATGTGTCTTGATTTTACTTCAGGTGCTGACACAAACTCAGCATTCCTATTTTGTATTTTTCTTGCTGCATACAAGCTGACATTAACACTTTTATGAATCACTTTTTTGAATTTTGAATCCGAGTCCTGTCCCTGTTTTATTTGGGCTGAATTGCACCTCTGACTGCAACAGCATCTTGCAACAGCATCTTGTGTGTTCTTGTGATATCACATTACAGATTGGATGTTCAACAAATTAACAACTTTTTTCAAATAAATCTATTGCAACAGCATCTTGTGTGTTCTTGTGGTATCACCTTACAGATTGGATATTCAACAAATGAACAAATGTTATCAAATAACTCTGTTGACTTAAATACCTGCTTTTTAGGTCACCTTAAGTAATTTCAACAGATTTCTCAAAAATCGAAGAGGAAAAATTCAGTCCTTTATTTGTCCTACAATTCACATTGCGAGTCTTTGCAACCCACACAGGCTGCCACTGGAGGTGCTATTGAGTATGTGGTTGCAACTTAGGTTGTCACACCAAAGGTGCAGTTAAGTATTCCTCTAAGGCTTCAACCCTAAGACCTAAAGAACCGCTACAATAACCATCCATTAGTTTGAAACATCAAAGGTTTTGCTAACCATTGAGCATCCAGTTTAAAGGATTAAATGTATATTGCCATTCAACCAAACCTGGTTGCCAGTGTTTTATATTTGTTAGTTTTACTACCTTATGCAGCAGTGTAGTGTAAACATGACTTCAATACAATGTAAAAAAACAAAAACAAACAACTTACCTGTTAGGTAGTCACGAGGAACAGAGGGTATCAAGAAGTAACAACATCCAGCCAAGAACCGTCGGATGAGCAGGAGACAGGACAGATAGGAGGAAATAAAAGGAAAAATGTCAGACTGTGCAATAATCCATGTCAATAAATAATTCAGAGCATTGAAGCTCAAAAAGATGAGCTCTAAATCATTTCTGAATGAAGGAAAGACCATAAAATAAAATATTTAACAGATGTATTAATTATGTGCAACGAGACAGGAGGTAAGCTTTTGCGCTGCGTTCGGACCCTTGCAGAATTGCCAAAAACATGAAATAGCTGCCAAAGTAGTCCACGTTATACTCACGCGGTCGACCAGTTCAGACTTTTCTTTTCCTGAACACAAGCAAAATCTGTCAAAAATATTGCTTCGTTATGACCCGGCACAGGACCAAGGTAAATGATAACCAGCCATTCAATATTGACGCCAACTTATGGAGAGTTTGAATTACCCTTATCTTTCACCACTCTGAATTGTGCAATTTAGAGAGACTGTGGAGGGGTCAGTTGCATTAAAGTCATGGGGTCTGGGTTTGATGCTGTTACTATTTAATTAGCTAAACCTAATAATGTTTCCTTTTACAGATCCCACAGTGCTAATTTCTATTTCACATGCGTCCAGCAATGCTGACTTTTGAAAACAAACAACTGGTGGGCTGTTAGAATGGGTGAAATTACACTTCACCATTCCAGTCCACCAGGTTGAAATGATTATACCCAAATGTAACACACACACACATTAAGAGAAGCTTGAGAGGAGGTGGGTGGAGAATGGAGATTAATGCAGTGAAATTTAAGGGAACACAACATGCCACACACTGTATTGACCTTGAGTAATAACTAGGGACGCACGGAAAATTTAAATTCTTAAACCAAAAACCGAAATACATCGCTATATCGCGGTATTTTACGGTAAATATTTGTTTAAATTTCTAATATTTTCATTATTTTCGCGATATAAAACATTTTCTAACCTAAAAAAATATAAAAACATATATGTATGTATATATATATATATATATATATATATATATAAAAGAATAATAATATAGCAACAAATAAACTAAAAGACATCGCTGGTAGCTTTGTTTACCTAGCGGTCGAACAGTTGCGCATGCTCTTCTGTTCCTCACGCTGATAGTAGCATCTCTCAGCATATCCACTTGACTTGCTTTGCGTCGTTAAATAAGTTTGAGCCTGTTTGGCTCCTGAAAGCGCTGCATTTTCTTCAAACGAAGACGCTGACGCACATGACATTTAACAGCCGTTATTTTTCTTTACAACAATGTGCGCTCCTGCGCTGTGTCTGGCTTTCACGTAGGCCAAGACGGACGAGCCAGAAAGGTTTGATTACTGCAATTGCGCTCACCTGCGTCGCCACTCCTGCGCTCTCCCTCCTGCAGCTGAGCGCTTACGTCATGTATTTTATTTATTTACGTAATATACTGTATATACCTTGTATTTCCATTATACAAATTTACTGTGCATATAATTGTGTACGTAAATAATATAAAAACTATCTCGCCTCTACTTTCCCTTTTCGCGGTGGGTCTTGGAATGCAACTACCGCGATAGGAGAGGGATCACCGTATAAGGAAACGTTGGCACAAGCCATGCAGTACAGGAGCACACAAAGGCTAATTAGTGCAGTAAAAACCTAAAGGTATAACTGTGTTAATATTTCCTAACCCATGCATGATGCATGGGCAGAACAACTCGCACTTTTTCATCCAATAATTCCACCATCCATCCATCCACTAAACCCTGCTTTAATGCACAGGTTCAGGTTATATCCAGCATGCGTTTGTAGAGGCTTCAATTTCAGCTTGCGTCAGAGCAGCCTCACCGAGTGCAGGGCAGTAATTAAGTTTACTGCTGACAAGCTGACTGGCACAATTGTCACATGGATTTGAGGGATTGTAGATCGATTATAGTGTTGAGGGCCAGGCCTTGACTGAAGTTTTGAAGGCAACTATTGATGAGTTTTATAAGCCGGCGTGGGCTAACGTTTTGACTCGCAGGCCACAAATGTCCTAAAATTGAAGACAGAGGGGGCTAAAAGGCTTTTATTTTTTTCTACGGCATCTATTGGGAAAACGTGGAAGCAGAAGTATAATAATAATAAAAATGAATTATATCATTTTGAAAACTTTGGCAGTCGGATTAAAAAGCTGAACGGGCTGCATCTGGGCCCCGGGCCTTAGTTTGCCCATGCCTGGTCTATATGCACAATAATGACTAAAATCCAGAGATGCACCTTTCATTAGTGATGGGTGTCTCCATTTCCTGCTATTGATTATTGATTATTCCCTGGTATATATTGTGGTAAAAAACAAGTATCGATATAAAGAACAATTGCCCAAAAATGAATTGGTATTGTGTTGAATCAAAAATTCTGGTATCGACCATTACTATCATTCAAGTGTTTTTATTATTTTAAATGCGTGTCTGTAACAACATCCAGTTATACCATTTCGGTGGATTAGTTGACCCATTTTCTCCCATATTAGAAATGCCTTTCCATGCACTAATGGTAAATATTGTCTACGCTGTTGTCATTTGGTCATAACATAACCTCCTGTAGTCGAATTTTTAGTTTACCATGTGGTAGATGAGAAGAGAAACTGGTGACAAATTTGCTAAATTATTCATAGTTTTGCATATGTAACTGTTCCCGATATACAGATATACTCTGGTCATATTTTATAATGGCAATTTATATCGATTATTTGACAGTGTGTTCGACCAGGACTAAGGGCAAACTAAGGCCCGGGGGCCAGATGCTGCCCAGTCATCTTTTTAATCCAGCCCGCCAAACTTTTCTAATTTATGTAAATTAATTATAGTATCATTATACGTCTGCCTTTTCCCTCCAATACCCATGTTTCCCCAATAGATGGCTTAAAAATTGATAAAAGCATTTTGATATTTTAGCCTTCATGCATGAATTTTACATGTCATGTCATCTATTTGCTCCTGACCCACCACAACCCTTGTTCAATTATAGGACAATTGTGGCCCCGCATTTTAGCCTTCATGCATGAATTTTACATTTCAAAAAGTTTGGCCACGCCTAGATTAGTCTTTGTTCTGTTAGTTTCAGAATCTAAACAATGTATTATTTTATAAAAATTGACAGATCATCTATAAATGAAGAGAGTAAATGAGAATGACTAAATTATCTATAAGTGAAGTAAATCATTAATTATTTCACCCAGGCCTGCTGCGGCCTAGTACCAAATGACCCACAGACCCATACCGTTTAATGGCAACCAGTCTTTTTTCTTTTGACAAAGTCAGACCAACAAGACATACCAATATATCCATCCATAAACTGGCAACATCAGCCAAGCGTAACAGCACACAAACAGATTATAAAAACAGCATCTGCAGCAGCAGCAGCAGCAGCAGTCTACACTAAAAAACAATCTCATCAGCTCTGCCACGTCTGAGAAAGCTAGCTCATTCCACCTGTAAGCTGCCATCTTGCGCCGGCAGTGCTCCGAGCTTCTGATCAATGAAAGTATGTCCGGAGAAGATTTTAAGAAGATGATGATAGAAATCTGCACCATCAACCCTTAGCAGCTGTAATTTATAATGCCCAGAAGGACACAGTCAGACAAATCTTCACAACAATACGCTGCGCATATCTGGAAGTTATCTGATATCAAGGCTTTTCTGGAAGTAACAAAAAAATAACAGCTGATAGAGGAACGCGCAATCACTGTGAGCGAAAATGTGGAATTTTATAGTCGTGCACATAAATAGATCACTTTGAGTTTTGTATGGAGTCGAGATTTTGTGTTAACACTGTCAAAATTAGAAGGTAAATAAAAAATAAGGTTGCAAATAAAATACTTCTTTTTTTTTTTTACATCCCTTTTTGCTTGACTGCTTTTCAGATTTCCCATTTCCCCCGGGTCAAATTATAGAAGGTACATGCTTTGAATAGGGATAACAGAATAAAAAAGCATTATACCTTCTGTAATTTGACTTTTGGATTTTTGAATTATTTGACAACCCCTATAAGGTTTACTGTGATTGGGTTACCTTTGAGAGCCCTAGTACGGTATGCTAGTGCTAAATTGCCAAAAAGAAATACAGGGGTGTTTATGACGTCCTTGACTGATGCCGTATCTTTATTACATTGCCATCTCCACTGTTTTTGTTGTTTTGTTCTACACCAAGAATTGAGTTGGGACTGCCTGTTGTGGCGCTGCTCTGGGGGCTGCCCTGGGGGCTGCCCTGGATGCCCTTGCGACTTTTAACCTCTTATCTGTACAGCACTTTGTGCTACTCTCAATGTATGAAAAGTGCTATATAAATAAATAAAGTTGAAAGTTGTTCAGTCATTCCGACATACGACATGACATGACATTACTACTCAATTTTATTCATTCTTTTATCATTTCTGATGTTTTTTTTCCCCAAGTAAATACAGACTCAATTATAAAAGCAAATTCATGTTTAATGTTTTTCTTGCAGATCTACTAAAAAATAACACATGCTAGTTACAGCTTATTCAGAAATCAACCCCTTCAGCTTATTACCCAGACCACAACGAGAGCTCACCAGACACCAATCAAACCAGTAGGTTTTCACTTTGAGAGGTTTTTTGATCTACAAATAGCTTTGTATGAAGGTGCTTAACAGACAATGATGGATGGATATATGGGTAGATATATGGGTAGATATATGGGTAGATAGATGGGTAGATAGATGGGTAGATAGATAGATAGATAGATAGATAGATAGATAGATAGATAGATAGATAGATAGATAGATAGATAGATAGATAGATAGATAGATAGATAGATAACTAGCTAACTCTTCATCTAGATAGATAGATAGATAGATAGGTAGGTAGGCAGAAAGATAGAGAGATAGATAGATAGACAGATAGATATATGATAGATATATGATAGATAGATATAGGTTTATCTGTGTGGAATTATACAAGTCTGCATGGTAAATTATCATGAGTGGAAACATATTGATTGTCAAGGATGACTGGCACTTACATTTCCAGTAAATTATATTGTTGCAGCATATTTTTGTCTTGGGTTTTGCAAAGAAGAAAAATGGGATGTGAAGTACCAGTCCGTCCTCACCATCTAATCAAAAGTGACTTTCAACTGAACAGTTGTTTGAGTTATGAAAAATTCATGAACCTGCAAAATGCTTAGACACATTTCCTGTTACGACTGCAGCATCCATTGCTTTTGCGAGTAATGGCATTTGCTTCAGTGTGTATGTGTGGATCTGTTGTTTATTGCAATGTGTTTAAAAAGAAAAAAATAACCTATTTACTCAATTTCGTCTCTTCTGAATCCCTGTCTTACTGCAGTGCCACCTCATCTAGGAGTACTGGGGCGTCTTGGTGACGCCACGGTGCACAAAAAGCAGTTGATTATTATTTATTCAATTTGGATTTGTGTAATAAAAAACATATCAAGTAAAGAAACTCAGCAGCATGGACTTTATTATAAGGCAATTAAACAGTTTTTAAGCTGCGGCGGGCCACGCAAAATGACTTGGTGGGCTGCATTTGGCCCGGGCGCCTTGAGTTTGACACCTTCTGTGAAGCATTCAGTCGGCCAGTCAGTCCAGCAATGACCTTTAGTAGCAAACAGCTTCTTCTTTAAGCTGGTTTAGGAGCGAGACGCTTTGCCAATTTGTAGCTATAGTTTCACCCAGAGGTCAGATTTTTCTTACGATATCAGAGATGAACGCAATTTTATTGGGTAACCGTTACATAAAACCTGATGCTGTAGCACGTAAGAACTCAGTGAAGTTCAAAATGCGCTTTTCTTTATTTTTAATTACTGTACTTACTTATTTATCGGCCAACTCATTATTTTCTGAACAGCTTGGTGGAGGTGGCTCCATGCAAATCGTTACCTTACTGTGATATTAATGCATGATTTACATTTTGCAGCTGCCTTTTCCTTTTATGCGACCGAACTTCTTTCTTTGTTCTTCTCCGCTCTCCTTTCGCAGTCATGAAATCATAGCTCCGTAATGGTCCATAAAACATTAATTTCATTATTACAGCAATAAGGCTTTTAGCTAGAAAACTGAGAGGATGTGAAAACAGAGAGAGAAAGAGCAGGAGAGACAGAGAGCAGGGAGGGAGGGGCCGTCAGATGGACAGACCAATCGATAACCATGAGAAAGTACATTATCAGTATTTCCACAAAGGATTTTTCAGTTTATTACCAACTAAACTGTTCTCCTGACCGATGTGATAACTTTAACACCATTCAACGCGTAAACGATGTACTTGTAGGGTGTTGATCAGTCCTAGTTTAGGTTCGGCATCAGCACATCTCTCAACCAATGAAGGCCTGTAGGGCCTACCAGTAAACCCCATGTGAACCAATTATAATGCTGTGCAGCTATGTAGCGTATGACAGTTTGATGGGTATGGGACAACCGAATGGATAAAATTGCCATGCACAGATAGAAATATATTTACCCTATTTTCTGGGATATAAGTCGCTCCAGAGTATAAGTCACATCAGACAAATTATGCATATTAAAGAAGAGAAAAATGTGCAAAAGTTGATCTGGAATATAAGTTGCACCAGTGCCCTCTAGAGGCTATCAGTGTAAAAATAACAAATGTGAAATTTTATATTTTAATATATTAGTCGCACCTGAGTATAAGTCGCAAACCTAGCTAAAGGATGACAAAAAGTGTGACTTATAGTCACGGAAAATACAGTAGATATATTTCTCATCACTTGTATACTTTAAGTCTGTGTTATTAAAAAGTATTACTAATGCAATACACGCCTGTTCAATGTTGATCGAAGGGGGACGTTATAATGTTATCACGGTGAAACTTGATTTTCTGTAAAAGACTTCATTAAGGTGTGTTAATCAACAATCATTAATCCTTAATCTTCCAAGTGTCGGATCAATAAAGTTCTAATTATTATTCATTATTATTATATATTTGCATCACTGACAGACACAAAAAGACAAATGACAGCAGGATTAGCTGTTTTTATTTGTAACTATTCTAAATTAACTATTCTGAATTAATAATATGGAAAAAAAGTATAACTCACAATTCTCTCCATAGCTTTGGTTGGAGTTTTTTTTTTTTCAAAACTTCAGTCATTGTATTCAGCAGTATTAATTTGTCCACGAGTCCCTCGCTAGCCATTCGACAACTGTGTCAGTCAACTTGTCTGTTTCAGACTTAATTACGCTGAGTGATGCCGGTCCGAAGCCGAGGGTCTGACCAAGAGTTGATGCCTCCACAAACATAATTACTGCCATGTGACCAAGAGTTGATGCCTCCACAAACAAATGCGAAACATAATTACTGCCATGACTGTGTATTAAAGCCAAAATAAAGGTACCTGTATTAGTTTATACAATACTTGTATTTTGTAATATAATGCCCATCATTAGGGAGGCAATTGGAGAGGTTCTGAGACATTAGATGTTTAAGGTGTAAGAAGGAGAGTGTGAGTTGTCGGCGAGGGACAAGCTCAGCATGTACCACAGACAGAGCAGAGACTGAGTGACTGACTGATATCTGGAAGCCTCACCCGTGGCTAGACAAGGCTGAAAGACAGGGGAGAGGCATTCACAATAACAGAACAAGAGCAGGCTCTTAGTACGAGATCAATAGATGCTGCAGTCTGTCACATCAGACAGAACAAAGGGCCCAGACTGCAATGATACCCTTGGAACAGCATAGCATAAACAACCCGATGTTGGCCAACACATGTGGCTCTGGGTTGACTGACAAACAACAAGAAGTCCAAGTAAGGCGGAGGTTGCCAAAGTGGGGGGCGTGCCCCTAAGGTCGGCGCAGTGACATTGCAGTGGGGTTGATTGATTGTAAAATGAATATCCGATAGTAATATCCAAAAGGAGTCTATTATTTTTTCAATTCTCGCTCTTGTTTTTGCTGTCGCCCGGTCGATCTGCTTGGAGAAGGAGTAGCAGCCCTACGCAGTGTGCCCCCCCCCAGCTCCTTCCCACAAACATATTGTCACTCCTGCAAACTGACCAAAGTTGGCAATGCTAGCGTAAAACAAAGACAAAGCAGAGAAATAAGTATTGGGTTGTGTGTATCCTGTTTTTTTTTTGGGGTGGGGGGGTGGGGTCGTGGAAATTTTATGAACCAAAGGGAGGCCCAGAGAAAGTAAGGGAACCACTGGAGTAAGGGATTCTCACAGTGCCTCCGTTACATCAAGGTGCTGCAGCTGGTAGATGTCAACATTGAAACACCTCTGTCAATTGTCAAGTAACATGATGATGTTTTCAGGTGCCATGATGCCCTTCAGATTTAACTATAAATAAAGGCACTTGAACTGCATTCTCAAAACTTCGACCTCTATGAAGACCTCCGTCAGTCTCTTTAGCTAAAGTTTTGCTAGCTTGAATGTAAATCTTGTGGCATGGAGACAAAAAACAACTCCTTCATCAACATGTCATCATATTGAACATTAAATGTATCAACCATGTCAGCTATGCTAGGTTGTATGAAACTAACAACTCAGTACCACGTTCCACATTTACTGGGTCACATTTTTAGACGTCCTGAGAAAAATTCCACTATTGTTTAAATTGTACTGCTTTGCAGGGCAAGAAATGAGTGGGCGAGCGAAAGACATTGTATTTTAAGGAGATACAGAGGCTGTTGGTCTTTCTCCATGGTGCAACAATGTGGTGAAGACAAAGGGTAGATACTTTGTCACCTGCTAACATAGCCACATGATGATGATTATGTTTCTAAAGTACCTTAGATGGCTTCTTGGACAGGGAAGGGAGCTAGATGCTTCCTTATATAGCCGAAGGCTGAATCAAAAAATTGTTTGAGTGTCTGGCCTCCCCAGGAATCTGTCCAGAAAAGTTGTAGTCCTCCCACAAATACAGGGCGGTCCTTGGTTAATGTCGACCTCGACCTACATTGTTTCTTGTTTTCGCCACCATCTCCAACAAAGTAATTTAAAAAGTCTTGGTCCAAACAACAACGGGAACTAGCGGGTGAGCGGAGCAGATGAATACGTCACCACACGGCGCTATACGCAGAAGAGGGCTTGGACCTTGTCACGTTCATTTCTCGGGCCTCCGACAAATATAGCTGGTGACCCCTACTATAGGCTACATAGACAGGCTAATGCCTAATAAAGATTTTACAATTCTGACAATTTTGGACCTAAATAATTACACATCACAAAACCGTTTAAACCAGGAGTCACCAAAAGTGCCCGTAAGTTATGTTTGAAAAAATAAAACTAGTGATAATTTTTACAACATTTTTACTGTTACTGTTCTCTTTTAATCAGTTACAGTTGCAATGATATTCAAATGGGTGCAATCACGATGGTAAAAAGATCATCCAGGTTCTCAGTCATCCAGGTCGTCTTATCTAAAAATAGTTACATCAAGGGCAACTGGACGGAGTAGGTTTCTTGAAGACGTTTCACCTCTTATCCAAGAGGATTCTTCAGTTCGATGAGAGGTGAAACGTTCAAGAAAACAACTACGTCCAGTTGCCCTTGATGTAACTATTTTTGGATGGTAAGAACTTGTCCCAGAACTTGACTGAGCAGCTTTTTTATTTTTAATTATTATTACATTGTTCAGGAAGTCTGTATCAAACAAGGTAGGTCGATCTTTGTATTACTAAGTAACCTTGAAGTATCTCTCAGTTTCAAAAAGGTTGGTGACCTCTACTATAAACAGTAGGGAAATTAGCACTTCAAAAGGGCAGGTTTATCAGAGTTATTTTTAATTCTTTATTGTATTTTGTTTACACGTATGTGTGTTACATAATCGTCAGCTTTTGCGAGGTATGCAGAATATTTTAATAATCAAATGTTAACATTAAAAAAACGTACAGGACAATGTCTCAAATAGTATTACTGTCATTGTTGTCATAAGTGGTATGGGTTTTTCTCTCACTCTGTGAAAAGACATGCTGTCACATGTCTGTCATTTAGCATTATACCAAAACCACTCATCTAATAATCCTATAGTTGAATGACACAACCCGGCCTTGCTCTCCTAGCTCACCATGGGCTCACTACAGAAGGACAAGATTAAGCAGCATGACTCCCTGTAATTATAGGTGTAATTGGTTTTCTAATTGGTTTTCTCTGCTCTCTTTAAAGTTACACTTCACCACCAAAACGCACTAACCCATTTACTCCTCTTAGCATATGTAAATTAGCATTTCATTCTCTGACAGTTTATGCTGCTCGTCATAAAAACAGAAAAAAGGTAAAACTCTGCCAACGCAAAGCACACGGACAGTTTATGCTGCTCGTCATAAAAACCGAAAAAAGGTAATGCCAACGCAAAGCACACAGATCAATGGTGCCAGCAGGGAAATACACATACAACTGTACGTGTGTGATTAAACCAACAGGTTAATGGGAAACAGAGGGAAACAATATTGTTTATATCCCCGTTTTTACTATGCCTTTTATGGTTTTATTAAAGGCAAGTAAAAACAGGTAAAACTCAATGTGTCAAACACACGGGCATTTGCCTTATAATAAAGTCTATGTAACTAATAATAATTATTAATAATCAATTGCTGAAACATGTGGTTCCATACTGTAGCGGTTAGCATGCCTGCCTCGGAAAGAGCAGAGAGTCCTGGGTTCGATTCCCAGAGGGACCACATGCAAGATTGTTAATCCTCCCCCTGTAAGTCGCTTTGGATGAAAGCGTCTGCATACATGCATAAATTTAAATGTAAATGTAAACAAGTATTAACACATTGCTGAGTAGTTACATTTGTACGGTTTTTAAGTTACAATCGGCCCTTCAAAGGGGAACTGTATTGCTGATGTGGGCCACTGTGTTACCGTAGGAGAGTGATCAAGGTACTTAAGTGCAGTATCAAGTCTGACCGTAGGAACAGAACTCGTGAGTTTAGGACCCCTGTAGTGGCAATACAGTAGCTTTAAAACCTTTAAAACACATTTACTACAGGTCACTAAGTGTTCCTTGCTTGACATCTGCTTTCCTTCTCTAATTCTTCTCTGGAACGAGTAAACAACAAATTACGATACCATACGCTTGCAGAGCTGAAAACAAGACAATCTTTAGTTCATCTTCCAATCATCTTCACTGACTTCTGCCTCTCTTATTTCTCAACTGATATATCACATCAAGCTGGGCCCTGCAATAAGCCAGAGTCCCCACATTGAAAATGCATTACTTTTCGAGAGGGGTACACAAGCAATGAGCATCTCACACTATAACTCTCTCTGTGAACTTTTTACATTGCGTGTAGAATATCTCGGCCGAAGATGACAAAGACAACAAAAACGAGCAGTAAAAGTGTGCCTGCGTTGTTTCTTATTTCTGCTAGAATTGAAAAGTAAAACACTGTGAACGTGTTGTCATTTTTTGTAATTGACTTGGACCGGATAAATGAAAAATAGATTCAAATCATCGTACTTGTGTTGAATGAAACAGTTGCACCGGCACTTATTTGGAATGTCAAACATTCAGAGTGTTTTGGTAAAGTAGATCAATGGTTATGCAGTGGTAGGATTCCCGTCTGCAATGTGGTACATCCAGTGTCCATTCTTCCTAGAGCTACTATCCCCAAGAGCACTCGGAAGAGTTGTGTCAGGGAGTGCATCCTAAAAACTGTGCCAAATCCTTGTGTGAATGAGTGGGAAGAGCCAAAAGATAAAGAGGAGAAAAACAAATCTATCTGTTTCTCTTTGACACAAGTTCATCATCAATCATTAAGTACAGCTTTGTGTGCGTGTTGTGTGGTGGTATATATGTCCCTTTTCGATCAAATCGGTTGCCGAATTTGCCGAACAAAATTTTGAACTAAAAATTGCCCCATTTGTCGTACCATAACTTGGTTGCCAAGCCAGCAACACCATGTGGGCAGCAAGTGACTAAACGTTTGGTGTCAGTCCGCATTTGGTGTACGTATATAAACTAAGAACTGTTGTCTGATTTTGGTATTTCTTGCGTTGTGCTATTTCTTCTATTTTTTATTTTTTTTTTTTTGTATTCCATAAATCGCCATGAGACCTAAAAAGCTAGTGAAAGTGGGTGAAAAGAAAAATTGTGAGAACTACAATTGAAGTGAAGAAAGATTATACAAAGCATGAGAATTGCACTTGTTTTTCCGATCTGGCTTTACGGTATGACGTAGCAAAGTTGTCGAATTGTACCATTATTAAGGACAAGGAAGCAATAAAAAAAGCTAAGGTTGCCAAAGGAGTGACTGTGATCACCAAGCAAAGATCGCAGACATTACAAGAAGTTGGTAAAATTGGTACTGATTTGGATCAACGAAAAGCAGTTGGCAGGCGACAATCATTTGTGAGAAATCCAAGCGAACAATGCACAATCACGACAACTCCTCATCTCTTTTGGATCAATGAAAAGCAGTTGGCAGGCGACAATCATTTGTGAGAAATCCAAGCGAACATTGCACAATCACGACAACTCCTCAACTCTGGTAAGGATGAATGAAATTTCCTTTCCTATTTATAGCTTTGTTCTTTATTCAGTTGTGTTTATCTTATTTTTGTTAGCTCTAATGATTTTCAGTGGTTTGAATGAACCTGTACACAAAACACTGTACAAAAAGTTTAAATAAGCAATCATCCGAAGTCCAGGAATGGATTGAGCCATTTTACCTTGATTCCTCTCTTATCTTATTTTTGTTAGCTCTAATGATCCATTTTACCTTGATTCCTATGGGGAAAATTGTTTCAAATTTTTGGTTCTTGAACAACCTTCAGGAATGACTTAAGTCTGAAAACCGAGGTTGCACTGTACATATATGCACATATATGTACACAAATATATACACACATATATACAGTATCTATTAGTGAATAAGAAACTACATTTATACCTTTGCCAATAAATCCTGCTGACAAGTTAAACAATAGTGTTCCTAATTATATTAGTGGGAGAAGGCTTTTTCCGTGAACTAACTAGAAATATAATGTCTGTCATCAAAGGGACAAGTCATTCATGAGCGCATATTAATTAAACATGAATAGAGATGAATGGAGGGGAGAGGTCGGTCTGCCATATAAAAGCTTTTGAATTATGTTTGGGTGCACAATTAAGCAACTAATCATCACCTATTGATACAGCAGAGCGGAACTGACATCATCACTCTATGCAGGAAGGTTCTGCAGGAGGATGCAGTCACATAAAAGCTGCTAATCTGCAAAAAGAAATGTTCATCTAGTTCCTTTCATTCATTAGCTTTTTTTTCCATAGAGAATTTAGGAAGAGGAGGAGGAGGCGGCACTTCACTTCCTCAACCACCAGGCCGTCACTGCCCAGCTATATCGGTATCGGTTGATATCGGAATCGAAGGTTAAGTGTTTGGACAATATCAGCATATCAGATATCGACATACAGTAAGTTAATATCAGACATCCCGAGTTTTTACTTTTATATTTTTGAAAACTTACTTTGTTTATTTTATCAGTAATACGTTTATAGTTCATTTCTATGTTTTGTTGACAAATGTAGGAATAATAGCAATCACCTACCTAGCAAATATTCCTGATTTACTGAAAAAACTAAACTAAATCAGATGTAGTTTTGCTACTATTGTGGGCGTAAAAGTCATAAAAATTAAAGTGAAATCTGTTTTGTTTTTTTGTCATGTAATTGGTGAAAAAAAAATAAAAATGCCACTGAACATGTAAATTTTATGACATCAATTTTGCATGTGAATGACTCGAAATTGCTTCCCTTCCCCAGAATGTCAGTCTCTTCTGCCCAGTCAACTGTTGAGCAAGCTCTATCCGAGGAGAGAATTTATGCCTGCATCATTTTGCAGTTGTCTTTGTGATGGCAAAGATATGGAAAACGTGCCGTGCTGTGAGAAAGCAATTTCTAATTATTTTATAGCAGAGTTCCTGCAGTAACGCTCTGATGGAGGTGGCGAAGAAAATATTAATTAGATAAACATACATGCATGACAACACTTTCCCTGGAGCCTCCCCCACACACATGCTTGCAAGGAGGCCTCTGCCTGTGGTTTATCCAGTGTTTTTTTTTTCTGTTTCAGGTGTTTGAAACCCACCACTTCCACAAGGTGGAGTGGCGGCATATCTTATGCAATACGGCCTGTGTTATCTCCTTCCAGCGCTTACTTTGCCGCTGGTAAGGAACAGATTGACCGAGTGCATCGTTCATTCTCGGCTGAGTGGATTATTGTCCACTTTTTGCTGGAGGAGACTTTGCTGTAGCCGATGTTGTGGCCATCTTTTGGCTTTCCCCATACAAGTTAGTAGTATTGCTGCTTGGTGTCTTTATCCTGTTTTTGTACATCTTGAAAATGGCCCAGATCTGCTCAAGGCCAGGCCTTTTGAAGCCTAACCAGTTCCATATAACAGAAGTTGTATGAGAACAAGCTACTCCTCCTCACCACCTTATTGCCATTTGAGCGTCGCACAAAAACATGCTCGTTTTTGACATATTGTCATGATCATGCGCACAACAATTTTTTTTAACAAATAATCTCAAACGATATCACCTTGCACAAGCCTAGTTTTTCCTCAAAAATGGTAAATTCATTAACAAAAATAGGGAACTCATGTCAGTCAGTGGCCCTTCATCTGAAGGTGCACTTGACTAATAGATTTCCTCTCACATCAATCTGCCAAATCCCAGTTACCCCGACACTTTGGGGATGAAAGGGGAAGACTTGAATCCAACAAACTGACTCTTTAAGTCTCTACAGAAACACACTACTCAGCTAGCTGTTTTGAGCGCCAGTATTTTTTCAGATCTGATAAAGGCATATATCCTTCTGAACGCCATAATGGTTCTCTCATCCCAGGTGATGTATGACTCCAGTGGTCTCCATGAGATTACAATTGGAGTCATGGCTGAATAATAATTTTATAGTGATATTTATTCCCCGTGCCATTGAGATGCTAGATGTTGATCAAGTGGTTCTCAATGTGGACACACAGCCTCCACAGGCTGTCTGGTCTTTTGGGAAAGTGACGCATACCTACCCTGCAGCTGACAGAGGTGTCATGGATAATATAACGTATTATGAACAGTGAACTGTGGACCCCTGCCACTGCAACCCTCAAAACCACATTTATTTGGTCGTTGTCCTCCGCAGAGATTGCCATGGGACTTTTCTTTCCATTAGTTTTCATCCCACCACTCTTCCCAAATCGGATGCGTTGAGCCTACAAACTGATACGAAGGCTGATGCCACAGTTTCAGCCTTTGCGATCTTAGCAATCTTTATAACTCTTAAATCTCAGATATTAAAAAATCACGAAAAAAAATCTATTTATCTATCTATCCATCTCTCTAGGCAAGTAAGGGCGAAAGAAAAGAGAGTCGTTCCTACTCCTGTCAGTGATACCTTTAAATATAGCTTTCGCTGCAATGCAGGTGGCAACATGTCTTCCTCTCTCTTGCTCAACCAATTCACTCAGGCACACAACGCACCCTCTTACAGCCAGTCACATGGCAAAGTGGAAAAAGCAACGCAGCTGTTTCACTAGCAAAATGAAAAGACACTTTTATCTTCTCCATCCCAGCTGACATCTCACCTTCTCTTCCTCACCTATTCTCTGAAAAAGGTTGAGTACGGGGACGAGCTCATGCTAGTCCTGCTTTTCTTTTTCTTTTTTTGCCTGATTTTATATTCCCATCAATGTGCTGTTGGCAACCCAGATAAACATCACTATAATCCTGACTCAGACAGACACACAGCGGTTAAGGTTTTTGAAACCTAAATCAACCCTCGTAAAGATTTTTGCGCAGATACGTCGGCTGGCGGAGCCCATTACCAACAATCTTATCTGATCTTATTTCTCTCCTCTTATTTTTGAAGTGTCTTTGCTGGAGATTTTCGGGTGTTGCTTATCTGAAAAAAACCTGTTTGAATATAGATCTTCTTAAGAGATCCATGTAGTACTCTGTAAAGACAACTGTCTACGATGCTTAACAACCCAGATAAAAAGATTTATCTTTTTCTCTGTGGGAACATTTGATTATGGCGATGTGATTTTTAGCAACTTTACATATGTTAAGATGTTTGCCTAAAGAGACAGGCATCCTATGGCGAAAACCATGAAAGACGCACGTGTCAAACTCAAGGCCCGGGGGCCAAATGTGGCCCGCCAAGTCATTTTGTATGGCTCGCAGGAGCTTAAAGTCCATGCAGCTGAGTTTCTTAAACTGAAAAATATTTTTATTACACAGCAATGAACAATATTTGTAATAATCAATCACAGAGACATGTATGGAGTAGTTACAGCTATAGAGTCTTCCATATATTACAGGCCCTTTAAGGGGAACTGTATTGCTGATGTGGCCTCATGGTGGAAATGAGTTTGACACCCCTGCCATACAACAAGGCTTATACCATCTCAAATTGGCCCTGGCCGGTTTGGTGTGCTGCATGGCCCCAAAACTGACCTAGCCACAGAGGTCCACCACCCAGCAACAAGAACAAATATCCATCCATCCATCCATCCATTTTCATCCACTTATCTGTCTTATCTATCTTGAATACCAAATGTTTGAATACTGAATTTTTTAACAAAGCATTTAAGTTAGATTTTATTTTCATCAAGTGTTAAATTAATAATATTTAACCCTTAGTTTTTAATAATAAGCTAGCTGTGGTTTTTTTTTTTCTTCAAACCCTACCAGTATGCAAGATTGAGCTGAGATCATCAGACTGAAGCCTTCATTTTCATCGGCCCACTGAAAGCAGAAGGTTAGCAGGACTTATTTATGCTTATTTCCTATTTATATATTCATGAATATTTCCCAAAGTCTATTAAAAAGACATAACTTATTTAAATGGATGTTTTGATCAAATTTTGCCTAACCCTGGAGTGGACTTTCCTTATGTCCTCTTTCATCCGCAACCACACCCTGTTATTGGAACCAATGAGAATTTGTTTAGTTGTGACCGTGATGCATCTGAGGAATACAGGGGTGATGATTTTTAGTCCTTGGCCTCTTCCCTTCTTGCCTGCAAGGTCCCTATTATGCATTCACAGCACCGCACAGCTATTTTAGGGAGCCCAACAGCTGTGTTGAGTTTCAGAAGTTATGAAAGTAAAAGTTAATTAATGTTTTTGTTCAGTCCATTGCCCATTCAAATTAATTTCTTATCAACCATGGTTCAGACAACAACACAAAGATCACAGTTTCCAATCGATCCTGATAACCGACACGGATTTGATGTTTTACATGACACTGCACAGTCTGTCCTTAATTTGGCCTTGACTCCTTGATAATACTTTTAGTCACTGCCATTTCAAGACTTCATAGAAGTCATAATCAGGTTATAAGCAAAAGAGAATTCTGTGAAAAATAACACACTAGATAGATAGATAGATGGATGGATGGATGGATGGATGGATGGATGAATGATAGATAGATAGATAGACAGATATATAGATAGATGGATAGATAAATAGATAGATAGATAGATAAATAGATGGATGGATGGATGGATGGATGGATAGATAGATAGATAGATAGATAGATGGATAGATAGATAGATAGATAGATAGATAGATAGATAGATAGATCATTTTTTGGTTACATTTATAGGTCCAACACAGTCCATACACATGTTATTTCCATGCTTTACCAAGTGCAGTAAGTCTATGGTGACTGATACAATTAATAAATATATTCCAAGGGACTGTATATTAATTAATATTGTTGAGGACTTCAGTTGAAAAATATCAAGTTTTCGTCATATCCGATATTGTCCAAAAACGTAATTTTGGATTCCGATATCAACTGTGCAGTGGTGTGCTGTCACCATGACAATACTATGCACCATACAAATAATAGTTCAGTTTCACTTATTTTTAATTTTGATGAAACACAGGCATTGTATTACCGGGTTTTCATTAGCTGAGGAAAAAAACAATCATGATCCTTACCGATATTACATAATTACGCTAAGATCAGCAGATAATATTGGACATCCCTACTATTAATCATGCTTAATTTGAGACACATAAATGTTAAAAAGTGATTAATGAACAGCTGTCCTGCAATTACTTAACTTAGAACAATTGAAAAATACAAAACAAATGTTTGTCAACCTACAAACAGTCCCTCGTTCTATCACTTTATCAAATAATAAACCTATTTAATCATAACCATTCAGACCCTGAAGAAGGGTTTTCTTTTACCTTAAATAGTAGCTACGGAGAAGCAAGTTTAATGAGCGTCTAGCACTAGTATCGCAAGTTGTACATCCATGTTCTTACTGGCTAATCCTTCATTCAGAGTCGTGGGCGGCTGCAGCCCATCACAGTAGTTCTTGCCTGAGGGCGGGGTACACCCTTGGACAGTTCACCAGTCCATCACTAGACCAGGATTAGGCCGTTCAATTGGCCCAGTCCTTCACATATTACATTTATTTTGGACTGCGAGAGGAAGATGAAGTGGCCAACAATACCCACACACGCATAACAAGTTCTCCAAATGGAATTAGCATTCTTGTTTTTTAAATGACTTAAAAAATATCAATAATATCATCAGCAACTACTCACTCTTGACTCGACTTTGATTACATTTGCGGGCGCAGCAGTATCCACAACCACCGCCCAAATCACATCGCACCATACCAGCCCCTCGTGAACCTTTCTGTGGGTGGTGAGTCCACTGGAAGGCGCCAAATGCCATTATTGGGATTCAATCATGCCCAGGAGGTGAACCCTGGGGTTCCACACCAATGACAGAGACATTGCCTCTGGGCCAAAGCGCCACCATTAGAGTAGAATTTAAAAAAATCTGGGGTCATGCAACTTCTAGAATGGCCCGTCTGTGCTAGATGCCTATTTAATACCTGCTTCCTCTGTTCACCAGAGGAATGACCTAGCTTCAGACAATACCAAAAAATTGAAACAGAACCAAAAAACATCTTGTAAATACAAAGCACATTAGAAGTCATTAGAATTTGCAAGTAGGATAGATACTATTTTAGTTTTTTGGAAACCTGTTATTCTACTATTGAATCAGGATTTTTCTGAAGACTTTATTGCTGAATTACGTAATAGCATGGTATTCTTTCTTCTGTAACCAGAAACAATGTTCGTCAAAGTTCTGAAGGTCATGCAGAAATAGAATAGCAGTAAAAATATGTGATTCTATTTGGATGACCTTTAGTAAAAGTGGATGATTTTTAGTCCACCTGAATAATATCAAGTTCATGTCTAAGACTGTATAGTTGTAACTACTCCATAATGTATTAAATAATGTTTCTGAAATTGGTTATTTAAAGTTATTCAAGTTACAAATATCATTCATTGCTGTATAGTAAAAAACTTGCATGCAGCATGGACTTTATTAAAAGCTTTTAAAACTCCCATACAGATTATACAAAATGACTGGGCAAACGACATTTGGGCTGGGTCTTGACAAGTGGTCTAGGTAATTTGCACACTTAGTCCATGACTTTATCTGATGCAAAGAGACATTATACTAGTGGTGGGCGGATCAATCCAAATATTGATAGTATCAATACCAAGTCGGTGTCGGATCGATACTAGCCTGGTGAGATCGATTCTTTACTTTAAGCTCTCCCCCTTAGACATTAGACATGCAAAGCAAACAAACAAGCAAGTTGCCGGCTCAGGTTCATCAGCACACGCACAGAGAAAATACAACAGAAAAATGGAAAGAGAGAGGAAGAGCAACGCCATGGGGCTGTATTTTCAAGTCGAAAACGAAACAACAGCAAAATATGGGATTTGTAAAATGCTAGTCAGGTATAGTGGAAACACTACCAATTTATACAAACCATCCAAAAGAAAACATGGAGCTACAAAAACAGGAAGAGGAGGAGAGAAATCTCCCTACCCCCCTCAGAATTTATAATGTTTGAATTATAGTTTCTCAACAGGACTTGTTTGTTTTAATTTGTTTAGTGGTATGCGTGCACTTTTTATATAAGAATTTTCTGGGGAAAAAAAATTGATAATAAAGCATTTTTCTATTTAATTATAAACTTTGTCCTAATTCTGTCCTGGGTTTGAACTATTTCATAATAAAAAAGGAAACGTAACAAAAAACACTTAGGTCATGAAAATGATTTGAGGTTTAGTAATTCAATGACGCATTCACCTTGAATGATTTGAGGTTTAGTAATTCAATGATAATGATAATTCACCTTATTTATTGAAAAGTATCAGATGGGTATCGTCAATACTGGCCCCATATTTACTTGGTATCGGCTCAAGTATCAGATGGGTATCGTCAATACTGGTCCCGTATTTACTTGGTATCGGGACCAGATACCAAGTATATAATACCAAAATATGCAGTATCACACAACACTACATTATACAGCAGACTGTATTTAGGTGTGGGAAAATTAAGTAAAAGCCAGCTGACTTTGTTCTCAGAAGTCTTGGATTTGGCTCAATCTCCCGCTGTCTGCCAGTGCTGGGAGCCTTAAGGGACACTAGATGGTCCGTGGGCAGCTCAAGGAGACAGATGGTCCTCAGTCCTATTAAACTGCTTGTTATGCAATCCCCTCTGTTCCTCTCACTTGCAGGGATTGAAATGAAATGTTTCAGGTTTAACATATAACTTATTAGGGCTGTCAAAGGCAGAATGACACCGACTGTTAATACAATAAAGACAATAAAACTGAAATATTTCATTTTAATTTTTTGGGCAAACGGGAGCTGCTGTCAAGATGTGGAAGACCTGCGCAACTTCCAGAAGACTTTAGTTGTCAAAGGGAGACGCCAAGGGAGCAGGGTCAGCAGTAGAATGATAAAATACATGTCTGTAAATGAGAGTATCGCAGGTGGAAGAGTGATGCTGGAGTAGAGGAGTAGAGGAGTAGAGGCAGGGCTGGTACCCGTGGATAGCCATTCAGAGCTAAATAGAAGAGATGAGTCAGAGATGATGGAGTGGAATGGAAAAAAAGGATGAGTAACAAATGAAGGGGTCCAAGAGCACTGATATCTTCTTAATAAGACTTCATGTCAATCCCACCTTGGCAAGAGGCTTCTGAGTTCAATAGCAAAGAAGATGGTTCTGTATATAAGAGGAACTCATGATTTCTTTCATTCATCATGTGTTATTTTTTAACTCCGGCGGAAAAGTCAAGTGAATGAGAAAGGACAGGCCGTGTTCAGAGAGCCAAATGGAGCAAGGAGTTCAAGAGCAAGGACTTTTAATTAGTGTTTCCTTAAAACTTAAATCCAAATAATTAAATAATCAGAGATCTGAAATCAAACAAAAGTAAAAAAAAAAACAAAACATCTTTTTAAACATATCAATACGCAGATCCCCTCTTTGGCATAAGCAACTATTTGTGTAGAGGAAAAGGCTCACAAAAATTAACAACAAACTGCTAAGAACTCTTCACACCAAGTGAAGGTGATGGACAGTAACCATGGCAACATGTCCCTGATCAAGTATCTGCTAAAACGACCTAACACTTCTGTTTGCTGCATTTCAGGAATTGATCCTGACTTTTTTTTCTTTTTTCATGCAAACCAAAGTAACACTTTAGAAACTGTGAATTTCTCGTGTAGCCTGTGAAAACTAGGATGGCGTTATTTAAAATATAAATTTGTGTTTGATTTTTGGGCAGTTTTAAAATAGATAAACATTTTATATATCCGATTCGATCTGTCTCTACATCAGTGGTTCTCAATTAGTTTTTGTCAAGCACCCCCCTGGAGGACACCGCTCCATAAATTGAATTACTAATAAGAACCAGGTAATATGTATTTTTATTATCTGTACAAACCACTGTATGAGATGCTGCCACCTAGTGACAGGAGGTTTGTTTTTCGTTTTTTCTGTCCAGCTTGCCATATTCCATTTGAAGCCTTTCATGCGCAACTCCTCCCCGTCCTCCCCCCGCCACCTCACAGAGCCCATCCAGGGGGGCCCGTCCCACTATTTGAGAAGTACTTCTCTACATTGATAGTCGCAGAATCTCTGAATAGAGTCCATGCACACCTCCAAGGCTCTCAGCTCTCGGCCTGGTAGAGAGGCTGAGTAGCTTCGCTCAACTGTTTGGCTTTGATCTGTGTTGCTGCTTAACTGGACTCAAGAGCACTTGTGTGAGTTTTAGTAGCGTGTGGGTCAATAGTTTGGATTTCGGAGGTCTAAGTGGTCACAGCAAAACCATAGGCAGCCAGTAGTTCGGAAGCTTTACAAAAAAAAACTTGCATCTGTCTGTCTCTACTGGAATGCATATTTGTTGCCATAGCATCTGTATAAGTACATGTCGGAAACACAAATTGTGCAGCTGTAAAAGATAAGATGGCCTTGGATTTGAAAGTACATCTGCTGATTTGAAGGTCGCCCTGATCTTCTATATTGGTCTTCTATTTTGCAACAATAATAGTAACAATGTTTTCCACGAATCCTTGATGGATTTGGAGAAGAAGATTCATGATCCTTGATGGATTTGGAGAAGAAGATTAATGAGTAACAATAATAATAATAATAATAACCTAAGGAAGATTACTTAACTATAACAAATTTCATCAGATTGTTCGAACATCTTTATCATGCTAACCAAATCATCTCCAAAGCAAATATGTATATCAAAAAACAGAAGTTGATTCTTGCAAAAACTAAAACTGCAATGGGACTAGCATATACAAGTGTTTCATTATTAATATTCATAAAAATGTGTCATAATTAATAGAAATGCTATTTTGATGCCACGTGATTTGAGAAAGAAAACTAACTTACACACAAATACAAATTAAATATTTACATCAGCGAATCAAGGTTTCCATGCGTACTCATGTCTAATATCAGTGGTAAATGAGTGTACGGTGTTCCTAAGCTGTTCCATTGTGGAGTGTACAGGCTGTGTCACTGAAACACCAGGCGCTGCTACGGCCCTTAAAATCGGAGAAGATCCCCTTTAGTTGTGAGTAAGGTGGTGAGATATACACACTGATCCCACGCCCCCAGGAAAAAGAAACTAGTAGTTGCTGTGTCAAAGAAAAGAGTTGTTTTGGCTGAGCTAATTGCTATTTGTGTCACTATCTGCAACACATGCCTTCAGGTCTCTCCGCTTGCCCTCTTAAGTAATGGCTGGCTCAGAGTATGTTTTTTTTCTCTCTCCTCTACTTGTTTCTCTGTGTAATTCACCTTAAAAGTTGGCTCTTTGAGTGTGATATAGAGAAGACCAGCAGTAGGACCAGAGGTGTTCTCTGGCCCTACATGATAAAATAGACTTAGAAATGTTTTTTCTGCAAGTAAGTCAGGCAGAAGGCTACGTGAACCATTACGTTTGCAGAGGACACTGTGATGTGCACGTGGTGAGAGTATGGAGAAAGTGGAAGGCAGCCTAGAGAGGTGGCTTTGGAGTGAAATGCAATAAAGGTCAGCCGGAGCAGGAGAGAATACACGTGTGCAAACAAGAATGAGGTGAGTGGACAGAAAAAGCTTGAAGGAGTAGAGGTGGTGAAAGTGTTTAAATATGTATCAGTCAACCATCCAGGGGAATTGACGGCGGATGAAAGAGTAGAGAAAAGGGTGGAGGCAGGGTAGAATGGATGGAGACAGGTGTCAGGGGTGATCTGTGGCAGAAGAATAGCAAAGTTGAATGTGTTTAAAAAAACAATAGTGAGACCTGCTATGATGTATTGTTTGGAGACGGTGGCTCTATAAGGCAGTCCAGGGTTGTCCAGGGATCACAACAGTACCCGGAATACAGTTCCCCTTGAAGGGCCAGTTGTAACTATAAGACTGTACAGGTGTAACCACTCCATAATGTTTTAATATATATTTATATAAACCAAGCAATTAAACACTTTTCAAGTTTGCATGGGCCACGTAAAATGACTTGGTGTGCCGCATTTGTCTCGCGGGCCTTGAGTTTGGCACATATGAAGAAGAAAAAAGACGGAGTTTGAGTTGACAGAGATGAAGATGCTGAGATACCGCAACTTCAAAATCTGCCGATAGTTCGCTCCCAGGATGCCACATGCTGCCATTGCGGAGGCAATAGGGTCGCGTAAAGTTAAGAGCTAGGGTATTAAATCGGACGTGCTATTTTTTTTTCTGATGTTCAAGCCTGAAATTGCGACTAATATTGGACCTGAGTATAGGATGAACCATCACTAGTTGGAAGCCAATGTCAGAGAGGCGAGGTAGAGATGGTTTGGACATGTGTTGAGGAAAGATAGCGAATATACCGGTAAAAGGATGTCGGAGATGGAGATGCCAAGAAAGAGGAGAAGAGGGAGACCCCAGAGGTGATTTGTGGATGCTCTGGAACAAAACATGATGTAAAGAGTATAAGAGGCGCCCTCAAAAGGGAAAAGCTTGGATGAAGAAGGAAAAGTCATTGTTCTAACAAATGTAGACAAACACGGTTCAGGTTCATGTTCACACCATGAAAGTCATGTGCTCAGTCTCAGTACTAGCCTGATAGCTAAGTCATGTGCTCAGTCTCAGTACTAGCTTGACAGCTATTGTGCACCAAAAAAAAAACATGAACAAGTGGTAGAATGTGAGCTATTAATCTGTTTTTTTTTTATATATTTTAACCAATATATTTTACAGGTAATTGTATTTATCATATATGTGATTGTTTAAATGATATACTCTCTTTTTTCACCATTTCTATCAGTCTTTCTGTTTCCTTCCTTTCTTCCAATTCACATACACACATACTACACACACAAACACACAAGATGGTATCCTTGGGAAAAATCAATTTTCCAGCTGAGAGTGTGACTGAGTGTTTCAGCTGTGAGCAGAAGCCCATTACTGCAGGACAGGGAAGGCACCTCAGCCCTGCCCGTGTATGGTATCTGCGTGTGCAGTCCAATTGCAACTGTGCAGTGTTTTGATCTATATGTTCAAAGATAATAACACACACACACTTACAATGACACAATGAAAAAAAAAAATCGTTTGGTAAAGGTTTCAGCCCTCTTTAGTGAGAAGGGCCTATGGAACGTCGGCTGAACCGAGTTCAGGCTTTAAACCTGCCAGGGACTAATTTCTTTACTCCTGGATGGAGACCATTGCTTAAGCTGGAAAGTTTTGTCCGAAAACCTCATGTGCGGTATAAGTTTAATTTAAGCCCCCCCCAACAAAACAAACAAACAAACAAAGTAAAAAAACTCAGAGACTCATTTGTTTCACTCTTTTTATGTTTACATTGTTTTTACGCACCCTAAACTTGCACAAATTTTATGCTAGCATTGCCAACTTTGGCCATTGTGCAGGAGTGAGATTTTGGGTGTAGGGAGGGGCAGGGGTGTACACTGCACGGGGCTGGTACTGCTGCTCCCGCAGTTCGAACGGACGACAACAAAAACGAGAGAGAGAATTAAATATAGCAAATTCCTTTGCAATATTATTATCAGATATTCATTCTCCACCGGCTTCAACCAATCAGTTTTTTTGCCTGTCTCTTGTTAAACATTTACAGCATTGGACCATATATTATATTCAATTCATTCGTTCCATCCATGCCCCGCCTGCAATTGCACTGCCCCCCCTCTAGGGGTCGAGCCCCCCATTTCTGAACCTCTGGGTTAGTCAGAGTGTGGGGGGGAAAATCCTTGGGTTGTGCTTCTAGGAATTGGTAGACAAATAAATGCATTTCTTAGTTTAAAATCACTTTTTGGAAGTCAGGAAATGATCTCAGAAGCAGACATCAAAGGTGAAGAGAAATCAAGACATTTCTATGCCCACGTACTTTATGATTCAGCTTCTGCCTCTGAGATTTGTGGATTTCATACAAGGCCTGTGACATACTGCTGAATGGTGACAGCTCACGGTGTCCATCTCATTTCACATTATGCTCAACGTAAGGAATAAATCTTGCTCGAGTAAAGTTCCAGTCTCGGTCTTGCCTCCCTTTCCTTATGCTTTGCGAACTACAAACATTTCAGCTGTTACTCAAGAACCGTTCGAGTGTTAAATTCTCCTAAAGCGTAATAACAAAATACTAATACAATTTTGGTGGTTTAAAAAAACAAAAAACAAATTTGTTACTACTGCAAGGAGACCAGATTTGGAGTGGGTTTTTTCTTCCTTTTTCATTTGTATCAGGTCTGAAACTATTTAAGGCATCAACAAGTAGTGATGGGCGATGCCAAAATCTCTGATTTGATACGATACTGATGACTTTTTGGCAGTTACTTTCAATACAGATGGCGATATGTGCGTGATTTTGTTTTTTCTAACCCAATATAAAACATGACAGATACTGAACGTTCAACAACTTCAATATGTATTTTTCAATAACACAGCAGTCATAACCAATAAGATTACTTTACACCAGCCGTGAGGAAGCTTTTTGACTCATGAGGCAAAAAAAGGTAAGAAAAAAAGTTGATTTACTTGTCGGTCTGAAAACCACATAAAGAGACACAAAACTAACACTCACACGTATCCGTTGGGCCAAGTGTGTCCGATTGAACATTTTGCTCAGAGGTAGACCACAGAAACCTCACACATTCAAAAACAACTGGTGTGCATGGGCGGTTTGCACAAGGGCACCATACTTAATACTTCAACATGTCACTGACTTGTGAGAGTAGATATTTTCAGATGAACAGGACATTGATTCTACCATCCGCTTGGTGAAGTAACAATCAGTTGTCTATTTACCATTTAAACATTGACAGCTGTCTGTTTTATTTATTTATTTATTTTCTTTATCTACCATTGTGCTCCAAAGTTGACCCTACTTCAGTCAGGTCCAGCGTGTTTTAGTCTTTCTATTAAAAAATGACACATGTACCAGGAAATTAACTCAGAAGAAGCATATTTATCATAACAAAAGCGTCTGATAAATATGTAAGACATTTCTGTATTTCATCTAATATTAATTTCACTTAGTACATCTTAAATGAACCATTTTGTTTATGGCTCAAATATATAAAATGCATCACGTAATGCTGCGCAAAAAAGGCCACTGATGGTCACCGTTGCGTGACTGCACCACTTTTACATTGATAGCGTAAAATGCGAGTGTTAAATATTTATGAAGAAATGTAAGGATCATAAAATAACCATTAGTTCAGACTCCCCGGAGGCAGCAAACAAAATATGCTTTGTTAATTTAAAGGGCAACGTAAAGCTATTATAGCACCAGTTTCCTTTGTTCAAATGGCAGACTGGGAGCGAGGCTGTTGTAATGTGCTGACCATTGGAATGCAGGGAGGAAAAAAAATAATCTTAGTTTAGCTAATTTTGAACAAAGCAATTTATTGCACAATGACTTTTGGTTATTGCAGGGGCAGCAATTAAATGGTAGATTTATACAAGCAACCAGAGTCCAAGTGAATCAGCATGGGGCTATAATAAATAGCCTAGTACTGTATTAGAAATTACACATAAAACCATAATAGTATTATTATGTGCATACTAGGGCATTGACGGAAGAACCTATTCATTGTTGCATTGATATAAGTGGCACAAATACGTCCTCTGGGTGTAAAAAAAAGTCAGAAATTGTTTTGCGCCAAAGCACTCTGATTGGCTTATGCCAGTGGTTCTCAATTATTCTCTGTCATGCCCCCCCACCCCCAGAATTTTTTTTCACGCACAACCAACTCCTCCGACACCCGACCTGTACCCCCGCAAATTGAAATACTCTAAGAACCTGATAACATGTATATTTTTATCTGTACAAACCACTGTATGAGTTGCTGCCACCTAGTGACTGGAGGCTTGTTATCATTCAAGCATTACAGCAGTGGTACACTTATGTCCATAGTGCCATATTCCATTGGAAGGCACCTACGTAATTGTTGCATCGATATAAGTGGCCCAAATACGTCCTCTGGGTGTAAAAAAAAGTCAGAAATTGTTTTGCGCCAAAGCACTCTGATTGGCTTATGCCAGTGGTTCTCAATTATTCTCTGTCATGCCCCCCCACCCCCAGAATTTTTTTTCACGCACAACCAACTCCTCCGACACCCGACCTGTACCCCCGCAAATTGAAATACTCTAAGAACCTGATAACATGTATATTTTTATCTGCACAAACCACTGTATGAGTTGCTGCCACCTAGTGTCTGGAGGCTTGTTATCATTCAAGCATTACAGCAGTGGGACACTTATGTCCATAGTGGCATATTCCATTGGAAGGCACCTACGTAACTTACATAAACTAAGAATTAACTAAGACATCCTCCAGGATTTCAAACAGGAAACACCCTTTGCGGAAGTGGTTAATAGGGGTCGCTATTTCATGAAAATGTTTGTTTATTTTTCTTAAACGTTTGACCTGTATATCTGCCTGTAAATGTGTACGTAACATCTGGGTAACTGGGGGTTACACCTACAACTGACAGCAGTGAATTAAAAAGACAAAATATATATATATATATATATTCAGCACTAATAAACAGAATATGCAGCTATAACGTTGCCATATATATTTAAATTTAGCATTAGAGGCCACAAAATCCTGCGAGCCCCAAAATAACATAAAAACGAAGTCGTGTCTCCTGCTAAATGCAAGAAGACCCAGTTTAATACTACTTGTTATGCAACACGTGTAGGCGACGGCTATATCTTTTCAGTGATGGAAGGCTACTGTATAAGTAGGAGCCGAGCACGTTTTAAAAACATGGGTAAAAAGCACAGGGCGATTATGTGCACAGAATGTATAAAACGTACAGAGAGCATAGAGATAATCCAAAGAAGCCTTTTCGTATCTTTATTAGCCAAACTAGCTGCGAAAACGTCTGTCTATGTGTGTGAGAGAGCGTGTGAATGTGTTACATGTACATATAATTACACCAGCGATTTTTAGAAGGGACGATTTTTAGAAAATGCTTGTCGATTGTCGAGACACTTTGTCCTTATAGGGACATTTTGCAGGGACCAATTGAGTGAATGGGTATGTCGAGGCTCTGGATGGTGCGCGTTTATGTGAAATCAACTAGAAGGCGTTTCCGCTAAACGACGCAAGCAAACACGCTAATGCGGAAAATAGTCAGCTGATGAGTTATTTAACTGGAATGCTTTTATTATTTGGTACTATTGTTAATTGTCACATGGATACGACGGTAGACGCAACCTAAGCAAGTGAAACCACTTGAGTAGTACAATACAGGATACTGTATACAGTACATATAGGTATCTTACGCGATACTTCATTCAAATATATGCAACAAATTATCGCACAGATGAGTTCACACCTCACCTTAATCAATATTGTGTCCTAATTTGTTGACAGAAAAATAAGTGACATTTGAAAGCTCAGCTTACTTTCTGTTCATCCGGCTGTGTTAACGTATGCAGAAAGGTACATTTTATACATGTATACAGTTTAATTAGAGAAGCAGCGATGACCAGTCATTGGTTGTGGTGGTTTTCGGCATGACATTATGCATTTTATTCCGCATGTGTTCTATGCTTGAGAACAGGAGGTCAGACTCGATAAGCTAAAGCTAATGTTAGGAAGTACTTTATAGTGAACCAAAGAAAAGCTTCAAGCTCGCTACATGTAAAAACAAATGTAACAGTAAAGTTAAGCAGGAGCCACCGTACAGAACAACAAATATAAAGTTATACCCCATCATCCAGTTGAACATGCCCAAAGAGCTGGGGTAGCGTTACAAGAGCAATTTTCAAGCCATGTGAGCGTTTCTTTAGTTTGGCAGAAAACGTGGTAGACGAGGGGAAAAAAAAAATAGTCTGTCCGATGACAAAGCAGCAATGCTTTTATTTTTCCAAAAAAAAAAAAAATGCCATTAATGCTAAAGAAATAGCACTTTGCCCCTGCAGACGTTGGCAGTTAAAAGGCCTTCTTGTTATTACTTGAAAAAGACAAAGGTTTGCACTTGGAATCTATTTAATTTTGTGGTTATTGGACTTTCTTATTTCAATTCAAGGAAAACGAGAGTCGATGCATTGCTAGAAAAATAAAACAACCAGCAGAAATATTTGTTTTATTATGCGGATTAGTCCAGTCCGTATCAGCGAGTGCACAAATAAAATACTTGACAGTCCCAGTGTTAAGAAGTGCGCTTTAGATTGGCTACACTTAGAGATTTATCTATATATCCAGCCTTTCTCCACTCCCTGTAAAATCCAAAGTAAATCAAACAAATCTTTTTGCAGTTGTACTGTATTTACAAGTCCCTCAATATGTGACGTATTGACAAAACAAGACAAACACTAAACAGGATGTTGAACAAGATGGTTGTTGGAGGGATATGTACACATATGAATATTACTGTATATCAGTGCCGTACTGTCAACACCAACAAGGCCCTCTTTGCTGGCCTAAACATCAGAATCAGTGACTGATTTAGTGACTGATTTTTTAATATACAGTGCTCCCTCTCCTATCGCGGTAGTTGCGTTCTAAGACCCACCACGAAGTAGAGGCAAGGAAGTTTTATGTTATTTACGTATATATTTACCCTTTAAGAACCTCCCCCCACACTGTTATCAACCCTCCCTAGACTGTATTACCATTTCCTACACAATTATATACACAGTAGGATTGTATAATGGCGATGCAGAGCGAAGTGAACGAGAGAGTGGCCGACAGACAGGGGGAGATGCTGAGAGATGCTATGATGCATGAGCCAATCAGCGTGAGGAACAGAAGAGCACACTCATTTAGCCACAAGAGTACGCATTGGATTAGCCAATAGTATGCTGTGTACAATCTCGTCTAGATAAACAAAGCTAGCAGCGATCATTCACAAATGTGCTTATCTCAATTTCAACACTAGAATCCACATTTTTAAAGCCAAAACTTTCATTATAGTTTATTTTTTGATATATTTCGCAATATAGCAAACATTTCGCGAGCTCAGATTAAAAAACAAACGCTGCGCTGAAATAAATGACAAGACCTTCTAGCAGGTGTATAGTTACATCTGCAATTTGAGTGATTTGAATGTAGTAAACTTATGCTATAAATACGACAGGACAGACTGGACTTTTAGCATTAGCATGGATGAAGATAGAAAAGGACTTGTTGTTAGACACTGGAAGACACCGATAATCTGTACAACAAAGGAATTAAACTCTTACTAAGGAAACAGAGGAGGATGGATTTTGTGTATAAATAATCAGAAGTTTTGGGGAGTAGAGTACATTTTGTCTTTTTAATAAGATTATAATGATATTATGTTATTACAGTATTAATGCTTTTTGATGTACATTATGTCACAGCTGTGGCTGATTTGTGTTTTGAGGGATTGTTTATTCTCTGTTTTCACTCATTCATTCTCAAGACTCTGAGGTCAAACATTCTAAACATCAAAATATGTAATGACTGATATTCTTGCCTTTTCTCTACCTTTGCGTTTGACCAAAACATAGCTCTGCCTCACAGGCTTCGTGGATTTAAAGCTGTTAATATGCAGAGACATCTTGGCCATTTGAGTTACCATATACCGTATTTTCCAGACCATAAGTCGCACCAGTACCCTCTAGTGGCTGTCAGTGTGAAAATAACGAACATGTAAATTTCTGCGGTGCGAAAGTAGCAGATACTGGTACACAAGCCTAGAGTGCCCACTAGTGCCTGTCGGTGTGAAAATAAACATGTGAAATTATATATTGTAATAAATAAGTCGCACCTGAGTACAAGTCGCAAACTCAAAGCCGAAGCGTGAAAAAAAGTGCGACTTACAGTCCGGAAAATACGGTACAAATACGGTATTCTCAGAAATGAATTACATTTGATGACTGTGTGAGGTGATTCCCTGCTCTTTTGCATCTTCACTGGGAAAACAAATGTCACTCACTCACTCACTCACACTTCAACATCTCCTTTTTGTTTCAAAAGTTGTAAATCCGCCTAGGGTAAAGTGGAGCAAGGGCAACATGAGGCTTCTTCCTGTGGGGCTGCAACTGCTGGCTACTTAAGACTGTATGAGACATAAAACACCCAGGCCTTGGCACATCACTAGGTCGCTGCACGCTAGAGTAGCAACACCATCAGTGCATTATTACACTGGCTGAACACAGAGCCTCGAGAGTGAGCGTGGATTTATGCCCAGTCATGGGCCAAAAATATGTTCTATGGTAATGAAGAGTGAAGGAATGGGGAGTAGGGAAACAAAGGAAGAAAGGAACAAAGAGGGAAAGAAAGAAAGTTGAACATCACTTACCTGCTAGGTTGAGCCCAAAGGATTAGGAAGCAGAAGTAGACAGAGAAGCAAAGTATTAGACAATGCACAGAGTACTGTATCGTGACAGAGTGTAATACATCATGATTAATGAATTAAGTTCTACCTTAAAAAAACAAAAACAAAACTTGACTATGTTACATAAATACACGTCAAAATTTGGGCCCTTGCCTGAAGAACATTCACAGGCCATTATTCATCTACAGTCATCCCTTACTGTATTATTCTTAGTATTCTCGTATTGCGGATTTTTGCTCTATCGTGGGTTTTTTTGTGATATGTAAAAACGTTTAAATTTCCAATATTTGAATTATTTTCGTGATAAAACATTTTCTACTCTAAGAAGAAAGAAAACATACATACATAGAGGGCATTGCAAAAAATGACCTGTACGTATGGGTAAAGGATATTTGCGAGCGTTTCGTTTAATTTTTTTGACGTATTTCACGCGCTACGATTCCTCCTTAAGGGTTCGCAAAGGGTTAATTTATACGTAAAAAATATATATATAATAATTATCACATCTCTTATTCGCGTTTTTTTTTTGCCTATTGTGGGCAGACAAAAACCCCATGCGATAGACGAGTCTTATATCACTCTTATATCACACACATTTCTTATGAAAAGAAAAGATTAAAGGATTAAAAAAATCTCTCGTGCATTAAGATTCATACAGATTCAGTGCATGCAAAAGGTAAGCTGTGGCAGAACTATCGCTAACTACTCCGTTTAATCAGGGAATCAGGATTCCTTAGTGCAATATTATATAATCTCACAGATCCTGGACCAAGCTGCAGTACAATCCATTGTGACTGATTACTAAAAACGACCTGAAATGACGACTGTTTTCATGGTATTACTGCCTCATTACAAAACAAGAAACTGAATGACTTTTCTTGAGCTCATTTTTTTGATTTAAGAGAAAACAATATCATACAAAATCCACAAACCAGGACGTAGTACTTTAACTCCACCCCGTCCTGGAGAAGAACCTTCTAACACTTTTTGACAAATATGTGCTGAAATACCTTAAACCACCAAGTGGCCAAAAAAAGTATGTCTCCAGTGACTTATGAACGATTGAAGTGTCTGCAGGTGTCAACGTAGCGCAGCTGACCGATGTTGTTGACAGAAAACCATACACTCTGGGATTTTCTTTTTTTTCTCTTTGCTTGCAGTGATGAGAATAGATGTGCATTTACATAAATATAACACACACGTACGGAGGAAAACCTACGTATGAAAAACAAGGCCAAAGGATGTTTACAGAAGTAGACAGAGAGAAAAAGAATTTCCCCACATAAAATGTGAGGCGTTCATACCGAATTTGCATAATCTGTGCTTTACAGAGAGCTCATGAAAATGTTGGGCCAAAGAAAACATTTTCTACCAACGCACAAAAGTGTGCGCTTGAGTGGATCGTGCACGCAATAGAGCAGTAATTAAAACACTTAAATCAACCAAAAACATCTCCACCAAATAGCAACCACTTAGTCTAATAGCAAACTTTTTGAGTCGCGGGCCACAATTGTCCTAAAACTGAACAGGAGGGCTGGGTCAGGAGCAGATAGATGGAGCGTTCGTGTGAACTAAGATAAATGATATATAAAAGTCATGCATAAAGGCTAAAATGCTAAAATGCTTTAATCATTTTATACGCCATCTATTGGGGAAACGTGGGTATTGCAGGGAAAAGAAAAAAATATATTGATAATATAAATCAATTGTATAATTTGGAAAGGTTTGTCGCGCTGGATTAAAAAGCTGAACGGGCCGCATCTGGCCCCCGTGCCTTAGGTTGCCCAACAGTTTAAGAGAAAATGAAAAAAAAAAAAATCAGGCAAAACCTTGCAGGAAGTAGATACACATATAGTATGCCAATTGCGCTGCACTGCATCTGATAGCAATTTGCAAGTCCACGACAAGGACTCACAGTGAGAAATAGCAGGGCTCTCTAACGGTGGACAACATGATGGACAGGTACTCTAATGACATCAGCGCGGTGTCCTTAATTAGTCCAGTAATGGACTGACTTCAGAGGAGCTGGTGGTGGTGGAGAAGAAGGATTGGGCGATATGGGAAATGAACTTGAACTGTTGCAATTCTTGACAGATATCTCACGACCAAATGAATTCCTGTCCCTCTGTCTCAGGGTTCGGCTCACTTCCTCCTATAATTTTTCGAGGCCCGTGTTCTAAGGGCATGAGAGTCCCGGAGCAAAGAGGATGCTGCAATAGGTTGAAATTTGAAAGTCAGGGGATGCTGCAATAGGTTGAAATTTGAAACTTCGAAAAAAATAAATAAATAAAGGGTTGACTTAATGACTGGTTGGTGTGAAGGTTGCAAATCGGACTTCCAGCATGTGTCAGATGTGTGAAAGGAAGATGTTGGAGCATTTTTAAAGGAAAATCTTTTTGGTTCCATACAGCACTTAACAGTAGATGAAGTCACTGGGGGCACAGTGGGTGTTAATAACCTTTCCTCTTAGGCTACCGCTCAGCTAGGGAATGCTGATAGACCTCATACAATTTGGACTGTAGCTTTTCATATTCGGAAGCAAATTAAGAACGCCGTTGATGCAAATCCTTTCTTTTTATCAGTCCGTTTACCGCAGGGGTCGGGAACCTACGGCTCGCGAGCCAGACGTGGCTCTTTTGATGACTACATCTGGCTCTCAGAGAAATCTAAGTTGGCATTTCTTAACTTTTTTTTTCTTAACTTAATTTTGATATCTGATATTCATGTAAAACATTACAGAAATCATAGTGTTAAAATAATCTTTGAAAAAAAATTACATGTATTTGCGGCAGCAGTGTACAGTGTACTGTAGTAATTGTTGTAAGATCATCAGCTTGGTACGTCATCTTTGATTTCTGGCATGAAAAAAAGAAAATAAATTCCGACCAAAACACATGTCTGCTGAAAATATAAAATAAATAAAAGTTCAGTTATTGATAAAAAATAAATCACATCAAAACCATGAAGTACCAAAAGTCACATTACAAGTATTTTATGCATTGGATAGTATAATGTTATTAATTGTTTAATTTTTGTAATACTTCAGATACTTAATATAACCTAAAATGATTGGTCTTGTTTAAAAATCCACATTCATTATTGTATTCAGAGCAATATATATATATATTGTAAGGAAATACATTTTAAAATATGTGACATTTTTGGCTCTCTCTGCTGATAAGGTTCCTTATCCTTGGTCTACCGCATGGTCAATGACTAATATAATATAGCATTTTGTTCTATGATTCACATTTTAATTAAAGATGAATTATTATGTCTCTTAGAATACATTTACTTTTACATTTTTGTTTTCTTTATATGTATATAATGTAGTATATATATATAATTTGGTCCAGACAGAACTACACAAAAGATGAAACGTGAAAAGACAATCCGTTCATAGAAGATAAAGATTTAAAAGATGTGGATTTATATGCTTGTTTTGCACACTGACAGTGAGAGTGCGATCACCGAAACCAGGAATAAATAAAAGTATGCTTTTTTTGCCAGACTGTCAGGGCTCTCTGTGTGCTTTCTAAAAGAACATTCCAAGTGTCCGGTGTTCTATTTTTGGATATTTCAAATTTCTGCACGCACAACTGAAACACAAACAACAGTAAGGCTATGTGTAGATGTTACACTACTGTCAACCTTGTGTTATTAACTCTGCTTTCCTGTTTGCGCTTGTCAACGAGGAAAATCTATTTACGGATGTACTCAAACAAACAAATCTGCGGTTCTTGCTATTGCTGTCAGCATTCAGCCGCCTGACTCCTCTGTGGCTTATGTGACTTTGCTAAAGTGCAGTTAACATAAAGTTTATTTTCGTGTCACCTGAATACAACCTCAGTTGACAGTGCCGTGCAAGCCCAACCAGAAGAATTGCTGCACCATTGATTTAGAAATAAGCAGCACGCACTTAGACGAAATCCCATCATGAAAACCAAGTCAAGCAGTTTTGGTCCCACAATTAAATTTTCATTGAGATCAACTACACCAGGTGGAAAAATGTCAAAACAAAAAAAGAACTTTACCAAAGGAAAACACTTTTGTTATCCTTCTCTTTTCTTTCATTAGAAATGTACAACCTCTACTTAGATTTGACGTGTTAATAAACCCTTACGATTTTCTTTTTTTCTTTTTAGGATATCTAGAAAAAAAAGAAACATCTGAATGATTGTATTTAGTGTGATTTGGACTTTAAAATGTATTGTTTGTATGTACTGTTCTAAAACAGCAAAAAGCTGCTTTAATTTGATCATCATCATCATCGTATGGCACAACTCCAATTTCACCACAGGTCCGAACTCACATACTGTACATAAATGCCTAAATGTCACTTACCTACGCGAACACAGCGGTAACACTATAACCTAGGACATAAAAACATTAGAAGAGTCTGACTTACTATTGGGAGCCATAATGAAGGGCCAAAAGTTCCCAAAAAACAACACAAACAAAAAGAAAGTGAATGTAGTACAATCCAATTTATGGCAATGACCAGCAAATGTAAACAAAGTCATCATCTGCGTATAGCTTCACGTGACAGGCTATTTATCTGCTGCGCCATCCAACTAGTTCTCGTGCAAAATTAAAATGATAGAACACGACTTTCTTAATAGGTTTATTATAAAATCCTGCAGGTCGGGGGAAGTTGTAAACCGAGGATGTCGCAAACCGAGGACAAATGTTTTACAACAGAAAGCCTAGTACAACGTAATACACAATCAGGGAATTTATTTAAATTAACAAAATGTGAGGATGTATACCAAATATAATATTTTAAAAAATATATAAAATAGTGTTTTTTTTTTGGGGGGGGGGGTTGGATATATACAATTACATTCCTGATTTATTTATTTAAATTAACAAAATGTGAGGACGCATACCAAATATAATATTTAAAAAATTATATAAAATAGTGTTGTTTTTTTTTGGGGGGGGGTTAGATATATACAGTTACATATTTCCTGAAATTATTTTTAATGTTTGATGTTATTTGCATCTGTTAGAGATGGGAGATGAGGTGTTTTTGTACATATATACGTTTATACACGTGCATACTGTATGTATGTGTTTGTATTTTTGCATAGAGTGCATGATTTTACATGCGCTCTGTGCTCAAACAAGAGTCGGTCACAACAAGATGGCCGCCGCAAACGCACATACAAATAATTAAAAAAAAAAGGAAAAGCCAATTGATGTGACTCATGATCACACATCAGGCAAGCAGCAGTCTGTGAAAGGAAAAAAAAATGAGGAGCTGCACACATACACACAAAGTGTAAGGATTCGTGTGCAGAACAGGACGTTCCTGAGAACCAGTGACAGAAAAGCGAGGATCAGATAAACTGGATAAAGTGAGGAGAACAGATGGGCTGCAAGCATTCGAGGAAGGAGGATGATAGAAGGAGAGAACGCAGACATTGGTTGAAGTCACAAATAGTCCTCATTTATTCTCCTCCACGGGAATATACTATATACCACCCAATATTTTACACATCTACTTTAAAGTAATGTTTAACATTTATATCTATATCATTTACTGTGGGCTAGCTTTTTAGCAAAACTGATCCGTCACAATATAAAATAAATTTAAAAATAAAATCCCAGTAGTCGAGGGAGTTGGGGGTGTGGGGGAATCCATAAAAAAAGGCTTTCAGCTTTATCTTTCATCAGAGGCTTATGGCGATAAGCTCAGGCTGCAGCTGTTGAGCTCTCCCACACATATTTGAGCGGTGAACCTCTCTGTGACTACAGAATGATCATATTTAAAAGAGTATTTTCCCATCTCATTTGCATAAGCAAACATTACACCTGAATATCAGCAAACAGGCTTCGGCGAAAGGAATGCTGAAAAGGGATGCCGAGTTATGCACATGTGCCGATGTAAACTGACACGAATGCACCCTCGCATGCACACAGAAACACACATGCTCTCCCAGGGTCAAAGCATGCCAGGCTTTAATAAACAGGATAATGTAGGCAGTTGTTTTCCAATCCTGCTTCGTATCTTTACCAAATCATTATTTTTCCACCACCGGCCCCAACGTTCTCACGCCTTCTAATTCTAATTTTTTTATTCTCCTCAACACACTCTTCCTTCTTGTCACCACCATCCCACTCTGTTTGGCAACTGCCATTCACTAATAAAGAGGTTTTGAGTCTCCAGGGTTTCTTGGGGGGGGGCAGGCAGATGTACGTGATGAGGAAAGATGAACTACTTGATTTAGAGTGATGGTTTTAGGTTTGCAAAATTCACTCAGGTCTGCCTATTTGTGTCTTCAGTTTTTTTCGTGGTGTTTTGCTATAAAATGTTATTGAAATAAATCATTTTAGTCTTGGGTCATCATGGGAGGGAGTGCTGGGGGTATATCAGCAATACAGTTCCCCTTGAAGGGCTGGTTGTAAATGGTAGATTGGATATATGTAACTACTCCATAAGGTATTAATAAATGTTTGTCATTCATATAAGTTACAAATATTGTTCATTGCGTTAAACCCCCCCCCTCCCCAAAAAACCCGAAATTTATCAGGTTAAGAAACTCTGCTGCATGAACTTATTTGTTTTTAAAGCTCCCGTGGGCCATACAAAATGACTAGACGGGCCACATTTGGCCCCCGGGCCTTGTGTTTGACACATGTGCTCCATAACAAACATTGAGATGCAGCAGTTCACCTTGACATTAAAATGTTATGAAGCTTTATTCCATTCAAATACTGCCTTTAAAACGAACAGTGACAACAGAAGTCCCTTCTATTTATTCCTCTGTTTACTCCGCACTACTGTGCACATTTCTCAAAAAAAAAAAAAAAAATGCATCAACAGCATTTCCCTGGCTGTATATTACATTACAGTACACATTCCCAGCGATGTCACTAATTGGTCATACCCCGTTATGTCACTGCCCTATATATCTTGCCCGTACAAGAAAGATAATAATGCTACAGCTGAATGCCTAAAAAGGCGTGAGGAACCATTGCCACTGGTCTCGATGTCATATATGCTGCTAAGTAATAATAAGAGGAAAAAACATCTAATTATGTTTTTTTTTTTCCTCAAGCACAAACATTACATACTTTCTTAACTGTTTCTCTCATCATCTTAGCTGTATCTGGAGCAGATGAGAAACAGGTCCTGCAATTGTGTTGTTTCTAGAACAGGGACTCCTAAACTGCATTAGCTTCTATCTGGGGACACCCCTTTTTCATAGCCACACACAATGCTAGGACATCTGTTAAAAAAAATAGGTTTTTAGAATGTATTGTCTTACTTTTATACACTACTCAATAGTTTTAATATTTGTATAGCGTGAGAAAAAGATTGATGGATATGTTTTTTGCCACTGTATATTCCCACTGAATCTTAGACGTTTTATAAAATGACAGATAAGAACAAACCTCTCTCTCTCCGTGTCGGCCGCGTGTCAGTTCAGTTTGCTGCACATAGCTACACGCTAGCTTGAGCAGCAGAACAGCTTGATAACAAGTGCAAACTGCCAGGTCTACAGATTACAGATTATGACATCGCAATGCCAAAGTTGCAGCTGGCACATGTGGTGTATTCAAGTAACATCGGAAACTTGACAATCTGATGGTTACGCCAGTTGTAGGTGTTGTAGAGTTATTAAAATATTATATATATATATAATTACCATATTTTCTGGTTATAAATCACCCTTTTTTTCGTCCTTTGGCTAGGTTTGTGACTTATACTCAACTCAACTCGACTTATATATTATAATATATAATTTCACGTTTGCTATTTTTCACACTGACAGCCCTAGAGGGCACTCTGTGTCTATGTACCAGTATCCGCTAGTCCTGTAGCACTCAAAATGTTTGTTATTTTTACACCGAAAGCCACTAGAGGGCACTGGTGCGACTTATAGTCCAAAGTGACTTTTATTATTTTTTACATTATGCATTTTTTGGCTGGTGCGACAAACTCAGGAGTGACTTATAGTCCGGAAAATACAGTAGATTCTGTCTTTTTGGACTTTTTTGGACGTGAAAACCACTGCTCCAGAAGTCTTGCAGTCAACCTGGAGAAATCAACATTCAACAGAAGAGGTATTGACACCATCTTTCAGCTACCTTCACTGTCAACATTAAGTTTCCTTCCCTGAAAACTCAATCCTCAACACAGAGAGACCAACGACCTTTATGACTCAAAAAAAAAAAAAAAAACCCAAAAAAACTTTCAACACCTTGACATGGGTGAACACAGAATCCTGACAGAGGAAGGTCACCTACCTAGTAGTGGTTTCTGCTATCAGAGGCGAAATACCAGACTTTTCTATCGGTCTGAACTTAAGAAGAAGCTTCTGGGATGAAAAAGGAAAACTTTTCTAAAACCCAGACAGTTCAGTTGCCTTAATCTTAACTGTCTAAGATAAATAAACCTTGTTGTCTAAGAACCAAAACAAATATTTTAGCTGTAGTTTCTTAGTCTATGGTAGCCCAGACTACGTGCAGACGACGATCTGAGACTACTAACTACATACTTTCCCACCACTACCACCAATCAGGTTGCATTTCCCGCATGTTATAAAATCTACCCACACTCTCTGTTTACTCTTATTAGGCATTCTGCAATCCTCCCTCGCTTCTTAAAACACATGATTACCATTATTGTCTGCCTCCCATTTTACCTGCCATTGAAATTCCAATGGATGCTTTCTCGAATTTCCCTAGGTACATATTCAACCTGCATCCTAATCACTCTAGCATTCCAAAATCCAACTTAGTTTGCGATATTTTCACTATCCAACCATCTCCACTCATTTTCTTCACAGCCAGAACAGCCACTACAAACAATTCTGCACAACTTATACCAACATTTTTTTTTTCCTCGCTGAATATGAAGAGGCAGAATCAACGTTAAATCGGACGTTCATGTTTTTGGTAAATCATGGGTAAGGAAACAACAGCAATTCCAATCTGTACCAAACCCAATTACCGTGCACTCCAACACTAACTGAAATCTATGTGCCTCATGTGTATATATCTATTTAATAATTGTAAGCTTTATTACATCTTATCTTCATCCCCCTGTCTCTAGAATCAACCCCAGGTGATCGGTTTGGAACATCTGGCTCGGAGTATCTGGGCCTCTATCCTAAAATGGTTACACCAGTGACCCACACTCAGATATGCTGAGAAGGATGAAAATATAGATAGCCCACATTTAGTTTTATTCACGTGCACATTGTTTTTCACGGTAGCTTTATTTTTTTCATTTATTTATTTACGTTTGTAACTGTTTTTAACACGTCTTTCCCGTTTCTCTTCATTTTAAGAAATATATATTTTTATATATATTTTTTTACAGCATTATTTACTATAGCGAGTGCAGATGTAAGAGCACTGTGTCATAGTGTTAAGCTACAGTAAGTTAAGTTAAAAAGGTTGGGTGTATACAGTATTCATATATATATTTATATACATACATATAAATATATACAATAATTAAACATTTTATATATAATCATATGTATGAAATGAATATATATTCATAAATATATAGCATATATACAGTATCTGTATATACATATATGTGTGTATATGTATTTATATATAAATGTTTAATTATTTCATCTAAATATAGGTCAGTTTGCCATGTTATCGTGTCACTGACATAAAATGTTGCATTTGCATTTAAATCTACCTTATGTGAAGCAAAAGATATTATTGTGGCAAACAAAGAGGTAAAGGTGTTGTAAAATGAACACAAAATCACAGGAAGTTGTTCCTCAAATACAAATTTTAGACTGATGTCTGATTAAGTCCCAGGTTTAGTTTGACAACTGTTTCTGGTTCAATTGTGTATTGCAAAAACGTTCCTAAACTCGAGTGAGAAAAAAAAAAGCCTGTCATTAGTGCCAACCATCAGACAGTCTCTTCTCGAGTTTGCTCCTCTAACACTTATTGGATAGGCATCTAGAGTTATAAGTCAACCAGAGGAAGGGACAAATGCCACGGATGTCAAGGATGAAAACTCTCTCAATTCACTGAGGGTTCCACAGAAAGTTCAAAATTACTGGCAGACTGCCTCAGGCAGTAGAAGACAGAGTAACAAAGAGAATAACAAAATGCCATTGGGGACCAAGACCCTCCACCGAACATATTATCAACAGACAGACGGGAGAAGCTGATATGTCAGTAAAAGTAACACTAAGGAAAAAAAAAAATGGAAATAAAGGCTGTGATTGTATCAATACGACATCTATTCCGAAGTGGAGAGATGTTACAAACCACAAGATATCGCAACGAAATGTAGCCTGTTATTTAAAATAAATAAAATAGTTTTTCCAAGTGTGTCGGAACATGTTATGCATACGATGTAGTTGCAGTTCTAATGGTTTGAGAGGAAATGAAAAGGCAAAATCAAGCAGGAAATAGATTAATACTGAGTGAAAATGTATTTCATTGCTTGATTGAAAACAGTAGCCAAATGTGCTCATTAATTTTGTATAAATTGCTATCTACCGCTGAAAGCAGGTGTTCTGAGTGGGGGGAGTTACTGTATTTGTATATAGAATGACAACGACCTCTGAGAATGATGTAAGCACAAACTAAGACAAACATCCGGGGAGTACTGTTCCAATGGGATAACACACAACATTTTTTCTGGGGATCCATATTTTAAAAGTCACAAACCTTCACAACCCAAGTCGATAGACATTTTTCATTAACTCCTGGGAAACATGATGTGAGATGACCCCAAAAGAAATCTCTTGAAACCCACCCGAGGGTTGCGACCCAGTCTTTTGGAAACAATGGGATAACACAATCATAGGATTTATGTTTGTGTGGATCTTATTCTGATCTGAGTAATGAAGATTTGGCCATGTCCTTTTTGTCACCTACGATGTTAACCAGAGTTAGAGCAGTGTTTTCCAACCTTACGGGTTGCGGCTCCATGTGGGGTCGCCTAACTTCAAATGGGGTCACCTGAAATTTCTAGTACTTAAATTGGTTTTTAAACAATTACTGATAAAAATATTTTTTCAACTAATTTTTAAATTGCGATTTATAAAAGCACACAATCTTAAACGACTGTATTCTTTCACGTTCATGAATATGAATCGAGTTCAAATCAAATGCAGCATATAAATGTATCTTGATTTATAGCTGTGATCATGTGACTGTGTGAGTGACGGCTACTAAAAGGTCTCTGGGGTTGGCAGAATATAAGATGTCAAAGGTCACAGGCCAAAAAATGTTGGGAACCACTGACTTAGAGGTTCATCATAAATGCTGTATGAACTCGGTGTCAAGGAACACATTATTAGCCTAATGCAGTGCTACTCAAATAGTGGCGCACACTCCCTCTGGGGACAGTCAGGGGCGGGGGGGGGGGGGGGGGGAGGGGGGGGGGCATAGTGTGGTGTCACACTATGCCCCCCCATAGTACTGCAAGAAAGGGAACTTTCTTGTCTTTTTCCATGCTTGAACGATAAACAAGCCTCCAGTCACTAGATGGCAGCAGAGCAGGCTTTATTAATCTATTTGGATAATCAGGACATTGGATGCAGAATGCTGGTGCCAGCAAGGTATACAGTGGTTTGTACAGATAAATAAATAAATATTATCAGTAGTTCAATAGTTTTAGTTATATTTAAATTCGTGAAAAAATGTCTGTCCCCTAGGGGGCATAATTGAGAAACACTGGCCTAAAGATTACCTCGTTTCTTATGTTAACAGAGAGTAATCGGTGTCTCAAATTGGGTCGTTTTTTTTCTCTCTCTGTTGCTGCACTAAGAAAGAGTGCTAGATGTACAGTAGGTTTAGCTAGTGGGCGCATTAACATAACAACGTACACAGAACATACCGTAGAGTCATTGTTCTACAGCAGGCATAGGTAAACTACAGACCAGGGGCCGATTGGCTTTTTAATCCGGCCCGCCAAAGTTCGTCCAAATTAGTTTTTAATTTATTATTGATTTATATTATCGTTATCATTTTATGTCTGTCTTTTCCCGGCTATGCCGGTATTTCCCCAATAGTAGGCTAAAAGCCTTTTAGCATTTTAGCCTTTATGTCGAGTCAAAAAGATTGCCCACACCTGTTTTACAGCGTAGAACAATAGGACATAGGACATCTATTTGTATCATTTTATCAGGCATTGGCCGAGGGAAGGAATCATTCACAAAAACTGTGTACACAGGAATACCGGTCTCGCCCAAAATTCACAGTCAAGGTCAAACAAAGTGTAGGATTTCTGTCATGATTTACTGTTGCGTTCAAGGGTGGGAATACAATTTAGTGTGTGCTTTGACATAACCCTGATTAAATATGCAAATTTTGATTTATGTGATGCTTACCTACATCGTTCGAAGGGGGAGGGGGGGGAGAGAGAGGAGGAGAGTGAAGAGGAGAGGGGAGAGAGAGGAAGAGAGAGAGAGATAGAGAGAACACCAACACCTGTCAGGTGACTTTCGAACAGATGGTCAAATTCAGATGCAGCACCACAGGTACCAAAGACGGCAGCCTGATGCTGTGAGTGTGTGTTTACATGCTTGTGTACTTTAGAGTGTCTATTTAAATGTATGTTGAAACGAGGTTAGTGATGACCTCACGTGGGCCAATGCCCCAGTGGCAGACAGCATGCTGCAACTTATAGCGCCGAGGTCCAGGGTCCCTTGGCTTTGTGTACACAGTATGTATTGAATGTAAGACACTATGAACCCAGAGGTTTTGAAAATGTATGCACACTGCTTTAGGGAGATCGTATGTCACATTTGCATGCAAGCAGACTTCTTGGAAAAAAAATGAAGCAATAACCTCCAAATGACAAAATCAGTGGAAGATATCAATTTCACTGTGTTGTAATTTTAAAGAATGGCTGAAATGAGTGCCATTTACTGAAAAGGGAGAAAAAAACAAAGTATATTTCTGTTTTTTTCTGACTGCTAGAAAATCACTGTTAGTCTACTAGGAAACATATGCACGAATTGGTGAATTAATTTTCATAAAAGCAAAAGGATTCAATTACCAAATAGGAAGGGAAGTATAAGAACCAAAAAAAAAAAAAAAAAAAAAAAAAACAGCAACATGTATGTAAGGTGGGTTCTAGGATTACCAGTACTGATAATTGTAGTACTGGTAGATTATTTTGAGACCCCTGGTCTGCGCAGTAGTGATGGGCATTACCAGAACTTTTGAAGTTAACCTAAAATATGTGGAAATGGCACATTAGCTTTTTCATTTATTAATTAGTATCAATACTTTATGAGAGTAACCGATACTCAATCAATACTCCCATCATTACAGTAGTTACCTTGTTGCTCAAGTAAATAGTTTACCCAACAGTTTTTATACATATAAAAACATACAGTAATATAGTCTCTGTATCTTTAAATTACTATTATTTTTAAAGCATATATACAATATTTAAAGCAGTATATCTATCTTCCAAACTAAGACATAAAAGTAAAAACATAAGCAGTAAAGATTGTACCTTAAAATGGAGGGAACAGAGTTTGATTTGTTGACTTTTTTATGGGCGACTAGAAGCAGGCCTCACTGTGGGACAGCTAAGGGTGAGCAGTTTGTAGAGAAAGTCAACAAAGCATGGTCAAGATAGATGGTGTGGCTTAAGGAACAAAGGAAGTACAGAGAACTGAGCTGCCAGATAAAAGAAAATGAGGAAAGGCTCTTCTAGCTGCTAAGGAGACCAGGAAAAGGTTTGGTGTATTAGTTAAAGCAAAGGATAGCATCACGTGGAGGCTAATGTTATGCAGAGTTTGTCCAATTATTATAATATCATTAATAATAATAACATTATTATTAGTATTTCATTCCATTCCCACGGTGCGACGTAACTCGATTTTCACCGTAATTCGGAACTCACATACCGTACATAAGTACCTATGTCAATCATTTATGCTAATACAATGGTAACTTCATAATCTAATAAATAAAATCATCAGAAGAGTATGACTTACACTTGTGAGCCATAGCGGAGGGCAAAAGTTTCCCAAATAAACAATCGAAAACGAAAGCGAATGTAGCACAATCCAACTTATGGCGTAAAACCAGTGAAACTAACCCCGCGCCACAAGATATCTGTCTGCCCTGTTTGCCAACTACAGTGGGGCTTCAAGATACGAGCTACCCAAATGTGAGGTTTCCCACTTGCAACTAAGCAACTATTGCAAGATTTTCCTTGTGATACAAGGAAAAATCGAGTTACCAGTAGTCAACCAAGCTCAATTTTTCCACTCGACACCCTCTATCTCTCTCATCACTCCCAGTCCCTCTCCTACACTTAGTGGCCGCGACATTCTGTCACGCTCACTGTCCATCGCTTGATTATTTTACCCATTTTTATAACAATGATATAAAATGTTTTCTTAATTATTATTGACTAAGATTGATTTGAAAAGAAAGGTAACATGCACATGCCGAATGGGTTACACAACAACTGTATTGTTGAACCAGTTTGTCTTTGTTGTAATATTTTGCAAAATGTGCCACACTCGGAGACACGTGCTCTCCTTGAAATTTAGAAGCAAAGCTTTTACTCTGGCTCGCTCTCAGCTTCTCTCAACTCCCAAGCCTTATCCCTGTAACTGTAATACACATATAAACAGATGGTCCATTTGACTGCAAGTTTTAGATACAAGACTATGGTTCACAAACTGAGACGCGCTCTCAGTCATTGTCTACAATCCAACTCTTCTTCCTGTTTAGACATAAGAAACAACGCTAACTGGAAAGATTCGATCACAATTACAGATCAAAGGGTACAGACACCATGTTCAGATGCTAATAAGTTAGCCTCTATGAAGCTCCAAGATCCACACACAGAGAAGTATGCTAATATACAGATACAGGAAAAGGTGACTCAGGTATATACTGTAGCAATTCTTAAATATAACAATCATATACCTGGGACATTCAGGGGTGCCAAAGAAAAACTCACAGTAGTGAAGGGAGTATTGATTCTGTGGTATCAATGTATCCTAGTATTGATTGAGTATTGATTTCTCTTATAAAGTATTAATACTAATTAATAAATTAAAGGGTTACTCACTACAACAATGTTTTGTACAATTGAAGTCTATCAAAATATATACAAATATTATGATTTCTGAAAAAAAAACATATTTGTCCCTAATGGTAGCAATGACACTATTTAGATGAATAAATAAATTCATATTTTATTTATACTAATATGTTATACATATTAAAGTTGTTAAATGACCAGTATTTGCCATGTATTTTATTAGGGTAACAAAATCATACAAAGCATCGGTATCGAGAAAAACGCCAAAATGAAGGAATCAGTATTGTATTAAATCCAAAAATCTTGTTTCACCCATCACTAACTCACAGCACCGGCTGTTACTGAAAAAAAAAACACGAGGGTGGAAGAAGCCAGAAGGGTAAACGGTATGTTCCCCACTAAATAATCCAAAGTGTTCCCTTTGCGACGGGGGTGACGAGAAAACAGATGCACCCAGAACTGAGAATGCTCAATGCTAGAAGAGTACATTACAGAAAGGAGCATCACAAATACTCTAAGCTGTCAATAGATAAACCCCACTGACCATCACATAACCAACTGGACTAAACCGATGGCACTAAGATGGAAGGAGACATTGGAGAGGAGACCGTTGACATTAAGACAAAGTAGCTCCCGACACTGCATGGCGGGTTATCCTTGAGTCAATTAATCAGAAGCCATGGCTCTTTTGCAAGGTCCATGCCCTGATGCCCTGAGCATGTGAAAACACCTTCAAGTCCTATGGAAAGAATTATCAGTGCCTGATATTAGGCAATATAAGCAACATCTTCAAGAACATATAGGAGAGGATTTAGACATATATGGCACAGTGCACCCACAAAACAGCTGCCAACAAAGGCTGCACCTCACCAGAAAACCTGACCCAGTTCTTCACCTGTTCTGACCAGCACGGCAGAGAGGCTTTCACCTACAGTATTCTGCTCTTCCACAGGGGAACTACGGCCTCATCCCTTTAACATCGGATCAGAGCCACGCTGCACGATGTCAGTGTGAGGGAGATTTCTGAAGGCCATCCAGCCCAAATAAATCCACATCCTGATATCTTATCACAGCTACAGAAACATTATATATATATATATATATATATATATATATATGGGATGAGAAAGAGCACCTCTAA
>NC_024318.1:18053275-18066571 GCF_000523025.1 Cynoglossus semilaevis | reverse complement strand
CGAGGGAGGGTAGGAGGGAGCGTGAATTTGACAGGCGGATCGGTGCAGTGGCCGCAGTAATGCGGTCGCTGTATCGGTCCGTTGTGGTGATTTACAAGTCGATCTACGTTCCTACCCTCACCTATGGTCATGAGCTTTGGGTCATGACCGAAAGAACGAGATCCCGGATACAAGCGTCTGAAATGAGCTTTCTCCGCAGGATGGCAAAGCGCTCCCTTAGAGATAGGCTGAGGAGCTCTGTCACCCGAGAGGAGCTCAAAGTAGAGCTGCTGCTCCTCCACATCGAGAGGAGTCAGCTGAGGTGGCTTGGGCATTTACATCGCATGCCCCCCGGACGCATGCTCGGGTGCCGTCCCTCTGGGAGGAGACCTAGGGGAAGACCTAGGAGACGCTAGAGCGACTACGTCGCTCGGCTGGCCTGGGAACGCCTTGGGGTCCTGGAGGAAGTGTCGAGGGAGAGGGAAGTCTGGGTGTCCCTGCTCAGACTGTTGCTTCTGATGATTTGATACCCAAAATCAATCATCCTATCTTTCCTTAAGATCAGCTAAATTACTAACTACTATTACTAGCTAAATTAGATTAAGTCGTTTTTTTTTTTCTTTATCTCCATTCAGGCTAATTCTAAAAGCCCAGTCTGTCCTGCCGTACTTACGGCATAAGTTTTTCGAATGTCTGCTCCACTGAATCAGAGAAAACTTTATTTTTAGTGTATGTGTGTGACTAAATGCATGTTGGCCAGATTCTGTGGTTTTAGATCCAGTCAAATCTCCAAAATCGCCAACGTAACTGTATGCATGATAGAAGGCTTCTGTGTTCATTGTGCCCAAATTGCTGATTTTGAAGGCCATAAGGAAGGCTTCTTTCAAACTTGTAAAAGACGATGGCTTAAAATTGACCGGATACAAATTGCTGATTTTGAAGGCCATAAGGGAGGCTTCTTTCAAACTTAAAATCGTAAATCGTAAAAGACGATGCCTTAAAATTGACCGGATAAAAAAACTCAAATATACGCAACTGGAAGAGAAAAGACTACTCTGTATTATTTTATAAAATATTCATGATAAAAATATTGACAAATAAGTCCCTGATTTTGACTATGTTTAGGCCAGCAGAGAAGGCTTTGCTACCCTAGGGTCTTCCATCTCGTAGGTTTTTATCTGACATATATTATTTGTGTTAATACAAATGTTACCTCATGTTGGTCATAGTTATAAATAATAAATAAATCATTTTCGTGCTAACTCCCAATCCAGTTCCCTGTTGTCCCCTTTCCTTTGCTTTCTGAACACACTGTTCTTGTTTCTTCTGATGCTTGGTCTGTGTACAGCCAACCGCCTACAGTTCCTTTTGGGAATTACAGCCCAGTGCATCTAATGGACAAGCATGATTGTAACACAAGAGAAGGCTCTTAGTATAAGATCAATCCAGAGACTGTGGTCTGATATAAGATGCAAGATGCTAGCAGGAATAGTTAGGAATGGGACAACAACAAAAAAAAAAGCCGTAATCATTTGCAAACACATCTGTAGCTATTTATAAGGTGATGAAGAAGAACCAAATGTCTGATGCATTTTAAAATCCAGACTGACAACCAACTAAAACAACCACTCCAGGTGGAGTGGTTGCTGCCAAGTTGCTTATTGCTAAGATTTAAATTTGTTTTCACTGTGACTATAACATTTGAAATCACAGCAGCAAACATCACAGCTGTCAATCAATTCACTTAAATGAACTAGACCTTTGGTTTACGCCTCACTAATGTAAAGAGGGTTTGAACCAAATTACTGCTGGTTTTCTGTGTTGGCCGTTCATGCGTTTGCTTCGGTTCTTGTGGAATAAGTCATAGAATATGTGCATGTGAACATGGTGTACAACAGCTCTCCCCAACCTTTTTTGTACCAAGGACCGGTCGGCCAATATGAGAAGTTACTGCTAACTAGTAATACCGCGCCATTGTTGAAGGATCATTAAATTTTGTTTTTCAAAATAAAACATATTTTAGACTTTATTCTGTTAGTATCAGTGTCTGAATTACCTGTTATTTTGAAACATAGCCAGAGTTTCTGGCTGGATTATTTTTGAATGAAGTAAATTACTAAAACTGAAGTAGATTTTTTTTCACCGTTTCCGACTGCAGCCCGGGACCCAATGGCCTATGGACGGGCACCAGTCCCTGGACAGGGGCTTGGGGACCCCTGGGTCCCTGGACCGGGGGTTGGGGACCCCTAATGTACGGCGTAGTCCTGATGCAGTGATCCTTCTGTCCAAAACTCCAAAGTGAACAGGGTCAACAAGTTTTTTTCTTTTTAAACATATACTGTGTTTTTTATTTTGAGTTTATTCTGTGTGGGCAAATATGAACAAAATCCAAGGCTGAGCGACGACCTTCTTTGTAGCATTGTAAAACACAGGAAATTGCAGTCAAGTCTGCAAAAATAGGCGCCTCAGTGAAGGTAATTTTGTTACGTATCATGAATTCATTTCATCAACATATGCATGGAAAAAGCTTAGTTATGCAGAGACATAAATACTGCCAGGATAGACTAGGCAAACTTCTGTTGTGTGGTCTTGTGTAAAAAAAAAAAAAAATACAAAGCAATTCTTTGTTGAATACCAGGAAACTTGCATGCATTTTACTCCAAAATACAAATGTCCTATTTCTTCCTTTTTAAAGTTGTCTACCTTGTGTCCACATCAAATACAATATTATAATAATATTAATAAATAATTGAGTCCCGGTTTTGTCCCATAGGCTTCCACAGGAGGCGCCACTAAGTACGTGGTTGCAACTCACAAGCTGCCACACAGGAGGCGCCATTAAGGATAAGTGGTTCCAACACTGGACTGCTTTATTTAAAATTACCCAACATGGTGTCCCAAATAATCTTGCATGTTTTTGAACTGAAGAAAATTGAAGTACCCAGAAGTGACTGATGCATACAGGAGGAAAACGTGCATACTCCACATAGAAAGACTTTAACTGCCCGGACTCCATGCTGTAAAACAACTGCACTAAGTACTGTTCCATCCTGTGCAAGAAACAACACTTGGGAAAGTAAGGTAATTGTATAGTGTCGAGAGAGCGTACAAAGGGAGCACAGGTAGTGTGTAAGGTCATGGCGGTGTGGAGGATGACAGTGAAACAAAGAGCAAGTAAAGGAAGAACCGTGGATAAAATGTGGAAAGCGCAGCAAAAGGAGAAATGGAAACTGTTAGGAAGGCGTTCGGTTTGACAGGAGAAAAAAGGAGTAAGATGTGGAAAAATGAAACGAAAGGAGAAGATTTAAAGCAGAAAGTCAGCAAAGAAAAAAAAATAGGACAGTGAGACAGATGAAGGGACTAGAGAGTACTGTAAGGTAAGAAGCGGAGAAGGAATAGGAATAGTGGCAAAGACACATGGTAATTTTGATGATGAACTGTGTTTTAAAAGTAAGGAAGAAGGAAAGGAATAGTATAGTACAGTTTGACTGAACAGAGGGACTAGAAATCCAAAGGATAAATTATAAAGGACACAAAGGGCATCATGCTAGTGAGTGAGCTAGAATTTTAATGGGAGGAGGGACTGGCCAAAAGAGGTTCCAAAGAAGGGATTAGCAGGGAATGTTACATAGATTGAAGATGGAGTTATAAAGCAAAGTTGATGCCACAAACGTGCTTAGCTGAGGAGGAGCGGCTTTCCCGATACTCGATAGCCCGATATTGGTCAGAATTTTAGGATCTAACAACATGCAACTAAAGCCCATGTGATCTGATACCTAAGCCCAACTTAACAGTTTACGCAACGTAATGTTAACAGGGACACTATCTCCTCAGTAAAAGGAGGTACTGCATAAGTTCTAGTATTAGTGTGACGAACAAGAAAAAGTTATGAAACATCACCAATTATTATAATGGAAAAAGGAAGTTAAAGAATTGAGATACAAGGTTTCCTAGTGGAGGAGAAGATATAGATAGTGGACGTAAGAATCCAGAAGGCTAGAGTGATATAAAGGCAGATAATCCACTGTAGTGACCTCGATTAGATAAGAGCAACTGACTCACACATATACACGTCACCCTTTCAAAGCCCAAGGTTTTAAAATAAGATTTAATTTGACAACAATGATAATGTTCTTTTTTGCAGACACTGACAAGCACTAACCGGTGGTTATTGTTTCACATTTATTTCTGTCTTCCACTTCTAGGTAATGACAATTAGTTTTCATGGAAGCTATTACCACATCCTCATTTAAAAGATGAAAACAATAACACCTGAGTTGATGAAAAATCTTTACCAAAAAGCCAACGAAATGTTAAACGTTACCCATAAACACCGGAAACAAAGAAAGACAGAAAATAAAAATAAAATAATAAAAATATTAACTTAAGGAGGTGGGAATGCACCGTTAGTATGAGCCTAGAAATCATAAGATATCGTAGTGCACATGGCAGTAGACTGACACTAAAGACATATTAGACACTGATGGGTGATGTTCAAAAGTTTGAAACTATTTTTTTTAGAACCATACTTCAATAAAGGAGTGCAGTATATCATATTTAAAAATTAAAAAAAAAAAATCAATAAATTAACTAATAGGCGTATCCTCTCTTCTCCTCAGATTTACTAGGGACACAAAGTTGCACCTGTTTAAGTTTCCAACCTTCATTGAAAGTTAAATAATAAATTGCTCTACTAGCCTGTTGTGAAAAAACACCAAGCTCAGGATCTAGTGACATTAGCATTTGGCTGACAGGGACCTTATGCATTAGGGATTGCCCTACCTTCTTAGAAATGCTGATACAGGGATTGCTACCTGCAGCCTGAGGGGGGAAAAAACATGAACAAAGAGATTTTTTAGTAAAAAAATCTTGCTGCTCAAAAAAAAAAAAAAAAAATGAAAGAAAGAAACTTCACCCTTGTAGTCCTGAATGGTACCAGCAGGAGATTCCATTGTTGTAGGTTTTTTTTGTTTGTTTGTTTGGTTGGTTTTTTTGCATAGGGATTCATTGAGTAATTTTGATGTCGTCTGAAAGGCCATTTTAAGGGCTCCTGTTCAAAGGGGTTTTGAGATGGTTTGTTGTATTTTCTTCAGTCCTTCGGACTGTTGTGGTTTATTTAATTGTGTTGATTGCACACAAACCCATTTAGAAAAATGTTAACATGAAGAACTTCACAAAAACGTTCTTGCGTTTGGAAAAAATAAACAATAACAACATTGGGAAATCTGCTGAAAAGACTATCCGAAAACCTATACGTTAATAAGCAGCATTAAATTATGTCCATGTCACTTTCTTGAAACTAAAATTGCAAATGCAGGTATAAGGGCTAAGTGATCTTTGATCTTGAATGTATTCTTTTTTTTTGTTCCTTTTTTATATTAAAATGAAAATTGGAGTCACTTTTTATGTTGTTTTGCAGGTCCACTCTGACTAATAACTGTGCTCTACAACTGTACTCTCCTCCTTGATGGCCTTTGTGGTTTTTGGGTGATAACCGAAAGGCCCTGCAGCCACACCACGGGTAAATACACCTCTTGAGAGCAAAACATATTTGAAATTCACATAAACAGCAATGCGCCTTGTGTGAATTACAATATCACAGGAAGGTTGTTTAATGGCCCAAGGAGTAGAGATCATTAAACTGGAAAATTGTGGATCCATCAAAGACCAGCATAAATAAATGGCGACGCCTCGACCTATTTTTTGTGTACATGAGATTTTCTCAAATTAGTGGCATTTGGGAATCATGTAGTCAGTTGGGGCTTGCAGATTGTGTGTGTTTTTTTTTTTTCTTTTTTCAAAGCCACATTCATCATTTTAATATTTACATATTTACTATATTTATTTATTTTGCAGTGCTTTTAAAGACTTTGCTAACCAGCACAGATTATTGAGCTGGTAACATATCAGAGGTTTTCCCTTATCATTCTATTTGAAGATGATGCTCTTGGTAATTAACTAATGGATTAAAGGTGCCTTTTTTCTGATTTTATCATTGGTGTTGTAATTCATGGTGATCTCTAGTCTTCATTTAATGATTTTATCATGATGTCTTTAAGCAAACCGTGTTAAAATCACACTTAAGGCGTCAATTTATTATGAGGAGAAGTGTGGTAATAAATTATTTCCATACAATCCTGATGAAGGTTGAGATAATAACACTCTGAGGCCCAGTTATTTGCTGTACTTTCTTTAAGTGGTGGTTGCAGATTTTTGAAAGTGGGTTGTGTGGTAATGAAGGAGAGATTTACTGGAAGGCTCATACATACAGAAAGAAAATGTCCTTATGCATACAACTGTTTTTCTGGAACCATAAACCGCTTTAATCGTCGGCTTTCCAAGTTTCCAATGGTACCTGAATGCACCTTGTGTTACAGCTGCAACATCTAGTTATCCAGCTATGTCATAATCTGTGTTAACCTGGCGGACTGCGCCTGTTCAAACTGCTCTGCTATTCAAGCTAGCCTGTGGCTAGCATGTAGCTATGCAAGAGAGTTTTTTTGTTGTTGTTCTATTCGTATCTGTCAACAGTTTGTTGAAAAGATGTTTATCAACAAATTAACAAATGTAATAATTATTGAATAGTGAATAACAGTAAAGTAAGTAAGAATATACATTCTAAAAGTTGATGTTGCTTTTCATAGTTTGTTCCATTGTCTGTGGTTTTTCAAAGTGGGTCCCCAGCCAGAAGCTAATGCTATTTAAGGGAACAAGACAATGGAAACCACTGCATTATATATACAGTATTCCCTTTTATGGGTACTACTTTAAGGATATATCGTTTTCTGCCTCCCACGACAACATTTCTGAAAAGTTCCCAGATGTTAGGTCTGAAAACAGAAGTCCAGCATATTGTCCTTGTAAAACAATTGTTTTTACCTTCCCCAACATCAACATAAAAATGTAAATATTTCTGTTTGGAAACCTTCACCATGCCCAATACTAACATATATTGTTGTCGAGCAGTAAAATGACTCAGAGGCAGCATAATATTGTATATATGAGTAAGCGGTTTATTTTCAGCTGATTCAATAGAGGGCGTTGTTGGCTACAGCAAACGCCAAAACCTACCAAATGCCTCGGATTAGAACTCCACTACACACTAGATGTTATTCTAAGCCAGACGGTTCTAACAACAGAACAGAACATATTATGCATGCGCAGCACACTATGGTGCTTTCAAGGCACCCAGAAAAATGCAGTAAATGGCAGAAAACAGAAGAGTATTTTCAGGAACAATATTGGCAAAAACAAAACAGCATGACTACACATCTCCCAATGTGTTAGAATAGGTTTCACCAGCGCGCACATGAATGTGTAAAAACACATTAAAACTAAATTAATGTCTGCAGCCAACAGCCCTGAGCTATAGCTAAAATGTCACACCTTGGCCGCAAGTTTAAAATGCCCATGGCTGTACATCCACGGTGGCTTTGCTACCACTGCTTGTTGCCACAACTGCCCCGGGGAAACAGCAGCAAATCTTGTCGTGAGTGTCTTTGTCTGTGCCTAAGTCAGTGGATAGGGAGAGAACAACATTTGTGATCTTGAAAGCAATGTGGTTTCTGTGTTCACAATAGAGTTTCCTAGGTTTGTGATTTCTATAAGAAAGTCCTTGTTGCGCTTAGGCTAAAACCAGCTAAGTAGAGACTTGTGTTCAATGTTCATAGCCATGACCTAAAGTCATATGTGTCAAACTCAAGGTCCGTGGGCCAAAAGCAGCCCAAAACATCTTTTTGTGTGGCCCATGGGAGCTTAAAAAGCAATTAAAAGCTTTACATTAACTTTTTTATTATTACATGGAGCAATGTAAAATATATGTAACTTGACTAAATAATGATCAATTGCAGAAATATTAATAAATGTATTGTGGAGTAGTACAGTCTTCCGTTTACAACTGGCCTTTCCAGGGAAACTGTATTGCAATGTGCCCTCCCTCCCCCCCAATGGAAATGAGTTTGACACCCCTGTCTTAAGTGAAGGCATGGGGTAAATTTCTATGCATTACTTGTCTTAGTTTAAGGAAAATAAGTCTTATTTTTAGTCACTTTGTGGACACAAAAATGAAGTGAACATTTAAGATTTTAAGCATCATCCCTTGTGTGGGGTGCACTTTATTATGCCTGAGAAGCGGGGCAGTTCCTGGTACTTGTCAACAAACCACAGTCTCGGCACAGGATTTACACAGCAAGCCACCATCTCAAGCCCAAGGCCGCAGGTTGTGCAAAAAGGTAAAAGGAAAGATTTGAAATTGAAGTCTATCTGTGCTGTTTTTTTTTCCTTCCTCAACATGAAAGATTAAGAATGCCAATACAACGCAATGTTCTTGCAAACTACGGGAAAAGGTGAGGCATCTACAAAAATGTCTAGGAGCAAATGCATTGTAAATAACAGATGTGGACCTAGCGAGGAAGAACAGTAAAATTCTGTCTATTTTTAAAAAAAAGGGTATTGAGAGAAGCTCAAGGTGAGAAAAAAATAAAAATAAATGGAAATGGAAAGCAAAGGACAAAGTCCTCCATAATAAAACGCTTTTTGCTGTTGTGAAGTTACGGAGACAAAGACCGTTGCAACACCTTATGTATATGTGCGGTAGAGTGTTCAAAGATGTGAGTAAAATGTAAAAATGGAGACTGGAGCAGCTCTAACACCTACGTCTATGGTTTCACAGGAATTTATTCACCACTTGGCTATTTCCATTTATCTGCCCTGGAGGATGTTTTCACCATGAATGGCAAGTTTTCTTAGGCTGGACTGGCTTTTAGTGAACTTGGACACTTCACGGGTAATGACACAGATAAGCAAATGTACTTCATGCCTTTTTTAGGAATACTATCTGCAGGGTCATCTTTAATGCAACAGCCACATTTATTCTCGCGGCTAATGCCCTGCTTTTGTTTGTCAGATTTGACAACATTAAGATTGTATCACATGCCTGTCTCAGCTCCCTGAAGACTGCCTGTATTATTCAGCAGTCACTACCGGCTGCTCGTAACAGTAACAGGCCTCAACAGCCAGGAAGGCAGGTTCATTGTAAACAGAAACTTTTTTTGGACATGTGTCTAAAAGAAGTAAGACCTTTCTAGCTACATATTCAAATTACTCTTTCATATACTAAAAGGAGGAGTCGATGTTTCATCATTTGCTTATTTAATGTAGTTAGATGTATGGAATTTGTTCAGGCAAGTGAATAAATAGAGTTTGCAGAGAATTTATGTACAATCATATGTATCATCATAGTGATAATAATAATAATAATAATAATAATAATAAACCATAGCATGCATTACTGCTGTAACACTTGAATGATAACAAGCCTCCAGTCACTAGGTGGCAGCAACTCATACAGTGGTTTGTGGATATGTTTTCAGGTTCACAATAATATTTCAATTTATGGGGGTGTGAGTCGAAGGGAGGGGTGTGTGTAAAAACATTTCTTTCCCCAAGGGGGCCATGGAAGAAAATAATTGAGAACCACTGTTATAAAGGAATATGTGTACTTAACGGATCAAGACTGTTCAAGTTCCTCTCAATATTAGATGTTTTTTGAAAATCATCAAAATGCTAAATTTAAAATAGCAACTGTTTTAGTACAGAAATGACCAACATGGGGATACTAAGAAAATGCCACCACAAATTTAGAATAACAACAGATGAAGCTGCACTGACATCTTCCAGCTGGCTGGTGGCAAAGCCACCAGAAGGCAATAGAAGGAGAACGTGGCGGTAAAGCTGCGATTAGGAATGGTAAGTAGATAGCTACTTGTTTATTATTAAGTGTGGGAGGGTCAGGGAACGGTTTGAGGGGCTCAACATATGGCCAGTGATGAATGTTAATCTTGAGCATTAAAATTTAATCACATAAAAGGAATATTTGTCTGATAAATATATGTGCCTGCTAATAACATATAGATTTTCTCACAGGAAATATTTAAAAAATATATATTAAAAATTACTTAGAAGTAAAACTCTACAGAATTCTGAATGCCCATGCAATCACCAATTGCAATAAATATATGTTTTCAGAAGGACTGAGTTTCTTTCATTCTTTCATTTTGACAAGAGCTTGTCTTTTGTCTCCTCTGTGGGACTTTACTCTTTTTAATGAATGTTTTCGCTGCCTTTTATTTAGACAACCCTTTGAGAATGTGTCAAGAGAAAAAGAACTATTACTGGGAATCAATTACATTTTCAAGGTAAAACATATTTTTCACTGAAAATGTATTGGGATTATAGAGCTGCAGTAAAAAATACTGCTGTTATAGCCAAACCAATGGCATTAACACACTTTTTGATTACCTTATTGCAATACAACATATATCAAAAGGTATTATGACATTTTATTATTTGTATTCTTAAAGTAAAAAAAATATGGGCACTTTTAAACTGTTTCTCTTTGGCCAATGTCCTGAACAGTAGACTTACACGGACTACTCTACACAAAATGCACCGCGAAAACACGCAACAACATGCCGAACGTTAAACTGCTAAAATGTAAACCAGCGTTGACAAACAACCACAGCGCAGTATATCGCCGAAAGAATCTATTTGTTCCAACCTCATAGAGGACTGTGAGGTACCCACTGTTGCAGCTTCGGCATTAAACCTGTAGCAGAACCTTGCAGCACCGCTGTACTTCCTGGTCCAGCAGCGTAACGTGTCCCAGTGGAAGCGCTGACATTGGGAGTTGTCTGACTTCAGTCTTCAAGTACTCTTCTGATTCTTGTGACACGGAAAACTTGCGTTTGGTGTAGGGAGTTGTAATCATTGTTTAAATATTTATTTGCTCCTGTCATAATTATAGATGTGTGGAAATGTGTATTGTTGTGTATGTTTTTTTTTGGACAACCGTTTATTCAATCAGTAGGGGGTGGTATTTGAAGGGTGAACTTGGTGATGAGAGGGAGTCTTAGACAGGTTGGTAGCAGACAATAGCATCATTATATATATAATTATACTCCCATCGTTGCTTTTACCTTCTACTCCCATCATTTTAAAAATAGCTGTGTAATAAGCATGTTAATTCTAAATTGGTTAAAGGCAAATGTGTGTCTTAACATGAGGTGACTTGTCAGAGAGTGTAACAATCATGAAGGGTGTAAATTTACTGGGATCAAAGAAGTTAGCTGTTTTTATAAAGCGAACGCAAGTGCAAATGTGCAAGACTACACACGCTGCGCTGACATATTTGCATGCCACCACATTATGACAAGAGCTGAGGCATGTAAATATGCACCCACACACACACACGGCTCTCTTGACAAAAGACACCCACAGGCATGATGCTGTATGGCGTTTGAAGGGCATGACCAGTGTCCCTGTCTCTCAGGTATCAAGTAGACAGCAGGGTAGCTAGAAAGTCATTTATCTCGCTGACAGGGACAAGTCTCTGTGACAGAAACAGTCGAGCAGCCAAGCAGTATAGCTGCAAGGCTCTCTTTAGTATTACGCTCTAGCCAACGGTGTGAAAGGGAACTAGTTATACGTCACACATTTGAACAAGGTATGCTCAATCAGAGAAAAGGAGTCTATAAACAATGATAATGATGTTTCTTTGGACAAAGCACAACAAGACTTTTATAAACGGGAGCACTGATTGTCACCGCTGCCTTCGAAGCATAAGCTGCGTCGATGCTTTGCCAAAGCAGTGGGTGTGAGGTATTGACAGAATGGATTCTGATGGTGCTTTCTCCCTTGTACTGTACTTGAAGACTGAAACCAACACAACACTGACACAACCGCACAGAAAAAAAAAGCTCAGACTGACATTTAGTTGTATTTAATTATAGTTTATTTGTATAATTTTGCTGCTTTACTATTGTTACACTGACACAACCGCACAGAAAAAAAAGCTCAGAAAGACATTTAGTTGTATTTATTTATAGCTTTTTGTATAATTTTGGTCTGCTTTACTATTGTTGAAATGCAGTCAATAGTAGTGAAAAAAAAAGATTTATCCTCTCCTGACTGGGTAGGATAGGGTAATCTGTTAATTATAAAAACAACAATATATTTATATATGGGCTTTACTGGCTGGCAGAGCTGTATGCCAGATGCTCTTCCCTGTTGAAAGTGAAGGAGGTTAGCGCTGGCTAATGCTGCAGGCTGGGTCCTAGCTAGAATCCAAAGAGCAGTGTTTAAGTTTGAGACTCCACAATATAAACATCAATGGGATTTAAAAAAAATGTAAAATTCCTGTTAATGTAAATTAACTACAATGACAAGCTAGCAGTTAGCAGTGAGATAGCAGATTTTTAGCAACAAGACCGGCTGTTTATGTTGGTAAACTATCTGTTTATTATTTGTTATTTAAAGACAATGCCTGCTTAATGTAGATTATGTGTGGTGTTGGATTAAATTTGGTGACAGGTGTCTAAGTAAGTAACAGTAAAAGTTTTAAACCATCTCATGTTTGTGGTTAGTTTCAGCAGCAAGCTAGCTACAAGAACCATTGTAATGATTATTGATGAAGATTGCATCCAAACAAAAAAACTAAACATTCCCTTGCTGGAAAAAAAAATTAAAAAAAAAAAAAAAAAAATCATTGTCATCGTCAATGACAGCAACTGTCAAAACCTCCAAAACATCCATGCTGCTGTTATGAAAGTAACATACATGTCTCATGTGTGTTCTTAGATTACAAAATATGCACAAATAGGGACATTCAGACACAAGTGGGGTTTAACTAAAGTGCTAAAGTTGATGTCAATGTCTTTGCATCTTGTAAAATATGTTTTTAATAAACTTTAATAGCCATATGTAAGTCGTGCAGTCATAAAGAACACAAGTTCACAGCTGCAACAGCTAAAACAATAGGTTTCCAAAGGAACATTTTGGAAGAATTTTAACTTAAACGTCCACAGCTGTTATTTCTGTATCTGTGTGCTGGGACATTTGAGACTGCATCAGACCAAGGATTATTTGAGCTGGCACAGAAACTGATTTGACATCTGATCGTGAACTGAAGGTGAGGATGTGCTGGAGTTTGTCACTGATTAAACCACCATCTGCAGCAACGTCCAAGAAATCTATCTATCTACCTATCTATCTACCTATTTACCTATCTATCTATCTACCTATCTACCTACCTACCTACCTACCTATCTATCTACCTATCTATCTATCTATCTATCTATCTATCTATCTATCTATCTACCTATTTACCTATCTATCTACCTATCTACCTACCTACCTACCTACCTACCTATCTATCTACCTATCTATCTATCTATCTATCTATCTATCTATCTATCTATCTACCTATTTACCTATCTATCTACCTATCTACCTACCTACCTACCTACCTACCTATCTATC
>NC_024318.1:18037722-18053154 GCF_000523025.1 Cynoglossus semilaevis | reverse complement strand
CCCCCCCCCCCCCCCCCCAACCAAAGAGGGCCCGACCCACTATTTGAGAAGTAATGGGTTAAAGGCAGAGGACAAATTTCATTGTATGCGGTGGTGTGCTGTGCATCAATGACAATAATTCACTTCCTTCAATAACTCACTTTCAAATCGGCTGTGAACAAACGATAAGTTTATCATTAATTTAAAGATGCACGATGCATTTCCTTTATTTTGCATAAATGTGATCTAAGGACATCATTAATATCTGTTTTTAAGTAATTGCTTGTTAATGTAACTATTATACAGTATTTAATACGACTTGAACCACAAAACAAATCCTACATAAATATTCTGTAAATGCAACCAAATATACATAACAAAAGCTTTCTGCAATCAGATCAAGGAAGGTGTTGACGTCTCCGGAGAAAATAAATCATCCACTTCTTTTTTTTTTTTTTTGTGCATCAAATTAGACTGTGTATTTTATTTCACATTATGTTTTTCAGTTTTGTGAGAGAACACATAAACTAGGCTTTTAGGTACAAACGGGATGAAAATCATCTTGTGCCGCTCTGAAATTAGCAACTGAACTGCTGCGTTATGGAAAGGGCTTATTTGAGAAGGAAAGATCAAGAGTGAGAGGATTGGAAAAAGAGGGAAAACAAACAGAGGAGATACACAGGTTGAGAAATACATTATCTAGTAGGAGTCAACAAATCCTCTTCCATTAGAAAGTAATCTCTGACAGAGCTCCAGGGCTTTTTATGATCCCATCACTGTGTTTCCAAAAAATATAGTTAGAAATAAGACTCGAGTATTTGCATATATGGGTGGGTATTTTTTCATAGAAACTTAAATGCTCACATATTCCTCAAGCCTAATATATCTGGTGAGCTATCTATCTATCTATCTATCTATCTATCTATCTATCTATCTATCTATCTGAAAACACAACACAGTTCAAAGCTGCCAGTCACCCATGTGAAGCAGAAAATCAGACTTAAGCATTTGCTTCTATGTACCTGCAGGGACAAATATACAGTGTAATACAGAGGTTTTCGAAGTAGGGGCCATGGACCCCAGGGGGGGCAAGGAAATTGGAGGACAGATTAGAAATAAAGTGACAAACTGTGTAGGAGCCATCACTCCCACTAGTGTAATCTCTGTCTGTCACTCCCACACGCAGACACACTCTCACGAGAGAGGTTCTGTCGTTCTGCTCTTATCTGTCAATTTGTTAAAAAGTTTATCATTCAGTTGGGACATACAGTGCCGGAGACACTGTTTGTTAATAATGATCATCAGACTAAACAAGTGTAATAATTATTGAACATTGAATAAAATTAAGAAAATACATGGACTTTATATACTACACATTCCTCCATTTTGTTTTTCCCCGTTAAATGTTTCTCAGGGCGAAGTTTCATTTAAATTCTTATTTCAAACTGTAAAGTCTATTGAGATAAATTTGTTTTCAAACTGTAAAGTCTATTGAGACAAATTTTTATGAGAATTTGGGCTATACAAATTAAATTGACTACATATTTGTCAATGTTAAAAAGGTTTATGAACCCCTGAGTTAAGACCCTGCCTCAGTGTTTTATATCTAGGTCCAAATCAAAAATGTGCTTTAAACTTGTTAAAACAACATGTTATAGTATTTTATATGACATTTTGAATCGTGGGCCACAATTGTCCTAAAATTGAACAGGGGGGCCGACTCAGGAGCAGATAGATGGAGCGTTGGTGTGAACTAAGATAAATGCCATGAAAGGCATGCATCCATTTTCTACGCCATCTATTGGGAAAACGGGGGTATTGCAGGGAAAAGGCAGAAGTATACAGATAATAAAAATAAATTATATAATTTGGAAAAGTTTGGCAGGCCGGATTAAAAAGCTGAACAGGCCCCATCCAGCCCCCGGGCCTTAGTTTGCCCGTGCCTGCATTAAACTGTAAATAGAGTGCCAACAAAAACATGACAAATCTTAAATAAGTTATGCAAGTGTACTGATGAAACAAGTCATTTGTTATGAAATATGACATTGAAGTACATTTAAAATATAGATTTTTTACAGTATTGTTATTTAATACTATCATAAAATAAACAAGATAAACCAACCCTTCTCTGAATATGTTACAAAAACACGTGTCTTATCAGTGAAGCTAAAATCATTGACCACCAATGCAGTTTATCGGAAATTTTAAGCAAAGTCATTCGTTTTTCCCTTTTTTTTTCCTACACACAAATTAGCAAGACTCTCTTCAGACTACAATGCAGCCCCTAATGTATATTGTATGAAGTACTGTAAGACACTATTAACCTCCAAGTGCAACCACAAAGGCTTAAGTGATCGCTGGAGAACCACGGAGTTGCATCTAGAACAATCTTATGGCCCATAATGGGGCTCTTTTGTCACTTGTTTACACAGGTTTGCAGAAAGGAGAATGCAGCCGACTGTGTGGCAGGATCTCCTGTCTCAGTGACTCCACACTCCAACTGAATTAGTACACCTGATGTACATTTGTATGGGGCTCCTTTAATGAGAAAAAGGGAAGGAGAAGGAGAGAAAGAGAGAGCAAGCGAGAGACTGCTATCTGTGAAAGACCCGGGGGGATCACAAGATTCTTCAATATGCATTGCAAATTTTTCAGCATAAGTCATTTTTCTTTCATTCATATGCGGTTTAATTTCTTCAAAGTATGTCTGAGTAGCTCAATAAAAGATATTGCAGGAATCTGTAGAGAGCCATGCTCAGGGTAAAGCCGACTGTATAAAACCATTTTATTCTCGAAAAAAGTATTTCTACTTTTGGTCCAAATATTTAAAAAAAAACAAACAAAGAAAAACAGGAAACATACTGTGTGTGTGTCACACAAACGACAACTTAATTTGTTAATTAAAAAAAAGATCAACGTTGAACAGGCATTTGCCCTGCTTCTAATTGCGGAAATGTGCCGTGAATATGTCAGGGGGAAAGAGAGGCCGCCGCCTCTTATCGTTCTCTGAAGGACTTCCTCTCAGGATTAGGGTCAGGTTAAATCCTTTCCACCGGAGAGTGTTGAGACTTTCCATTTATTACGATTTCAATGAAATTCAAGTATTAGGTTATTTAAGTTTTACCGCCAAACTCACTTTGCATAGCAAATAAGTTAAACAGGTTCAAATGCATATCATTTACCGGGTGAATACGCCTCAAAACTGCATTAACCATGGATACTTTCGTTCCCTTATGACTGTCAAACTCGTCCTACGATAGAATGCTCCCATGAATCAATCTGACAATATACACACAAACACACACAATGGGTTATTAACGTTAAGAATCATCGCTGTTGGTCAGTGTGCAGTGACACCACGGGCTTAAGAGGTCGGACATGACCTTGTGCTGGAGCCAGTGGAAGCAGAAACAAGGTGTAAATTATTTCTCTGTAAAGTGATCTGGCAAGCAATGGGGGAGTAATGGTGTGTTTCATTGGGACAAGACTATCTTCTTTTTTTTTTCTTCTTTTTTATCACAGGGATGAATGTGCTGGACACCATTTGGAACTCGTAAAAATGTTCTCCTAGCTGTTTGTCTACAGGTCCGGCCCTTTCAGAACTGGGAGGAAAAGACACTGGACGTTGAAGTGGTTTGTAAACATATGATATGCCGTCTATAATTCAAAGTTGAAAACACAAGAAAGGAAATAGCCGGGCTGTCGAACATACGGCCGGCAGGCCAAACCCGGGCCGTTAGGGGGTTCAATTCAGCCCGCTTGATGGATTTTGAAAGCTTTGAAAACTGCACAAACACTTCATGTTGGTGATGTTTCAAATATACTTGTACTTATGCATGAAAACAAAGGTGGGGAAACCTGTACTTATTGTTATTTAAAGGTAATCATGTTGTGATTGTACTGTTCATACCCACCTGAAATCAATTAGGCTTGAACCAAAATGAGTTTGTGACTCTTGCTATGAGGTTATCAGTTTTGTGACATCAGTTGTAGATGTACAGATGTGAACATATCAGTGTTACTGAGGTTTCTTAGGTTAGGTGATATATAAAGATGGTCGAGAATTTCCCAGTTCAGTGCACTTTAACAGCAGTCAACAACACTGGTGGAGCATACTACCACTGCAACGTAAGCAGCGCATGTATCTTGGGGAGCAAAAGAGCAGAAACTGATAATGAAACAAAGAGGATTATATAACAGAGTAAGAGAAGAGGGACTTGGCAGCAGAAAGAAGGAAGTTCAGTAAGGGATTTACGGATGAAGAACGGGAAACAACAATACATTTCCTTTACTCATATTCATATGTATCTTCTTTTACATGTGATAAATCTCCACAACAAAAGTAGCTATTCTAACTGATTGGTCTAGAACCGTCAAGGTGTGGTGGTGTAAACACCATCAGAATCACTGTTATTTTCCAATATATTATTCATGAACATTTATAAAGTAATATACTATTTCATAGTCACTGTAGCTTATAGACGTTGTTTATTTAACCAATTGGAGTTGGGGGAGGAGCTTCCAATGGACATAAGTGTACCACTGCTGTAATGGTTGAACAATAACAAGCCCGGGGAGCAGTGTGTGGGGCCATGCTCAAAACACCTAAGTGTGGACTCGAACCTGAAGCCTTCCGGACCCAAGTCCTGAAGGTTTTGGGTGATTTTTTCCGGACCCAAGTCTGCTTCCTTAACCACTAAGCCACCACTGCCCCATGTTATCAGGTTCTCAATAGTGTTTCAAGTCGCGGGGTGTGGGTTGGGGGTGCTTGAAAACATTTCTGTTTGGGGGGCTAGAATTTTCAAAATAAAACACAGTTCAGACTTTATTCTGTCATTGGTGTGGAACTCCAGGGTTCAACTCCTCGGCATGTTCGAATCCCGGTTAGGGTGGTTGGTACCTTCCAGTGGACTCACCACCCGCAGGAAGGTTCAGGGGGGTTGGTACAGTGCAGTGTAATTTGGGTGGCGATCATGGAAACTGCTGCCCCCCCCCCACCTTGTAATGGATGAATATGGATGGATGGATAGTAAATCTTTAAAAATCAAGTTACTTGTTTTCACTGTGTTCCATGGCAGCCTAGTAACAAATGACATAAGGACCACTACCAGCCTGTAGACAGAGGTTAGGGACTCCTGGTCTAGGAACACCTCGTTATATTACATTTCAACATAATATTGGTGGTTCCTGTAGACATAAGGCCCAAGTCAGGCAGAACCATGCATTTAAAAAAAAATTAAAAAAAGACATTTTTACACATCCTCTTAGAACTGAACATAAGACGATACTCAAATGCATCTTCCCAGATGGCAGGTAGAATGCAAGTCTTTTTATTAGGGTTAAATCCCAAAAAAATACTCAGAGGCAGGAGACTACAGGCGATCTGACAATATTTGGTATGCAGGGAACACAATGGTACAAAATTGGCAGGCAAAGCCAGGGTAAGAAAACAAAGACTCCATATATCCTAAATATAACAAAACAGGGAGAGGAACCAGTTCAGACCGGAGCGTCTGAGGCCCACCCTGCGCTCAAGTCTATAAACAAAAACACCGTGGTATCACAGCCAGCAGTCAAATCTAAAAGCACAAGGACAACTGACTCACCAGAGTGACTGCAGTTGTCACACCAGGCATGTTCAAGTACAAAAAAGCCCATGGCCTCCGACAATTCTTCACATTGCTATAACCCAAAACTAATAAAATCAGCCCTTGCTTTTTGCTATTTAAAAAAGCTGTTATTTCTTTAATGCATTTATAAACATTGCTGACTTAAAAAAAGAAAATTAGTTTGTGAAGCTATTGTGCACAATATCGTCTTGTTCTCATATGCTGTGTCCAATAATAAATAGGACTGTGACAGCCAGCGTTTGACAATTTATTAATGCATTCTCTAACACAGAGGCTCCCAAAAAGGTGGAGCTTGTCCTTTGGGGGGCATACTGTCACAGCATATTGTCCAATGCTGAGAATGTTTTACAAGATACTGGCAAAGGGGTGTAAAATGTTTTAATTCTCGCTCTCGTTTTCGCTGTCGCAAATTCGATATTCTTGGAACAGCAGTACCAGCCCTGCACAGTGAGCCCCCATCCCTCCCCACACACAAAATCTCAGTCCTGCCAACTAAGCAAAGTTGGCAAGGCTAGCATAGGCTAGGCCTTGTTGATTCCAAGGGCTCCTGACTGATAGTGGCCCAAGAAATATATATAATCATATCAACATATACATGAGACCTACTGTCATATCCTTCTATGGGGCCCAGATTTCATGGCAGCGCCCCTGCCAATGGCTCAAGACCAGATAATTGTTGTGTGTAACAATGTACTATTACAAATAGAGTAAACATAAGAATAAGAGATATTTTTATTTAGGGAAGTCCGTAAGAACTTTTTGGCAATATATGATATACAGATATTGACCAAACACTTGATTTCTAATTCCGATATCAACCAATACCAGTATATGCAGCCATTTGGGTTAAAGGCAGAGGACACATTTCATTGGGTGCAGTGGTTAGCTCTGTCACAATGACAATAATTCACTTTCACTTTCACTTCAAAACTATTTATAGGTCACATCATCATAACCCAGAAATTGCATTTTTTCGGGTTTTCATTACAAGAGGAAAAACCGATATTGATTCTTACAGATATGACATAATTATGCTAACATCGATCGATAATATCAGTTGGCTGATATTGTCAATGTCATTGTAGAGTAGATGTCAGAGTAGTGTTAGAAGACACATTCCACACTTTGTTAGTTTCTTGGACATCAAACAACCTATTATCCAAACAGATCGTTTCCCCGATCAAACGGACGTGTTCGGGTTTCATCCTTTGTGACTACGAATATTACGGAACATTGCGCTACATGCAGTTACTCATCATGTATGTTTTGATCAAAATTAAATTCTGTTTCCTAGGGATTAAACAATACATGTCTAAATGTGGAGAGCCGTCTTCATAGAACCAGTTAAGGTTAAGGTCCAGGAGACTGTGATTCAAAATGATTAGCTCTATTTAACACCAAAACAAGCAAAACACCTACAGGAAAACATCTGGTATTCAACCCCAGGCTCCTCATTATTTCCTTTCTATTTCAGCATGCTGCTGACCACAGAAGGCTGCCTGGACCCAACATCCACTTAATACACTGCTGCTACTGATGCAGCTAATTTGTCATTTACATTTTCTTATTATCTCTATTTCACTGAAACAATGTAGTTGCAATGTGTAATAATACATTCTCAATGGGAACTATATTTTATCATTTCGCAATATCCCCATGACTTAATTATCAGACTCTTCAGCCAAGGAGCCCGGTTTCATCACAAAATTGTCATTTCCCGAGCCTCCCTGCATGAAGTGTTCTTGTGTTTTCTGACAGAGCAATTAAATTGGCGGCGGTGTAGAACATGTAGCACTGTATCTGAACCAGAGCAACGCTGTCCACCGGAGCCAGAACTCTTTGAAATGATTTTATAATATAACAGCAGCACAAATGGTTATTAAGTAGGGGATTCTAAAGCAGACATGGGTAAACTAGGGGCCGGGATCCTAATACGGCCAGCAATGACTGCTAATCGGGCTGCAACTATTGGTTAAAGATATGTTAAAATCAATGTTGACATGTGCCACATTTTCTTTGAGGTTTTAGGTTTGATCTCAAAATTTGTCATAACATGAAAGTCGCACAACCCTTAAATCATATTTTTTTTTTTCAAAATTTTTCTTCGCATCCACATTTATTTTTCTATTGTAAATACAGTATACCGAACTGTGATGTCAATACTGATAAATGTACCGAACCTTGATTCTTTCGTGTTAATGCATACATGTGTGGGGTTTTGTTATAGGTTTTAATGTTTACATACTGTGAAAAAACAACAATGGCCAAATACAGTATAGAAGTGAAAATGTCACTTTTATACTTCTAATACAAAATATAGTTTTCTAAGAAAAAAAAAAAAAAGTAGCAGAACCCGTACGACATCAGCCTTCCAAGACAGCTGTATAGTGAAGATGTAAAAGATACAGAAAATAACAAACATACATTTTTAGCCTAGAGTGCCCTCTAGCGGCTCTCAGTGTGAAAATAAAAAAAAACATGCGACACCTGAGTATAAGTCACATGAAAAAAAAAACAAAAAACGTGCGACACCAGAGTATAAGTCGCAGAGCCATTCAAAGGATGAAAAAAGGTGCAACTTATAGTCCAGAAAATACGGTAATTAAACCAGTCACTATGAGCCATCTTTACAGCATGTTATTAATCCGTGTCATTCTTCTCACCACCACTAGTGCTCTCCTGAGGCCACAACTCACATCCTCTTTCTCTGTTTATAAAAGAAAGGACAAAATTGACGTGCGGGGGAGTATTGTTGTAGTTTTACTTTGTTGCTGCAGTTACAGTTTGTGGAGGCAGGCAGGCAGTTCAAACACATGCTGTGTTTATATGTGTGTGTAGGATGTGTGCATCAGTCATACAGCACTGAAGAAGCCATTTTGTCATTTAATGAGACTGAGTCTTCACCACTCACTCTCCGGCTTCACACGTCTTTGTGTTTTTTTTTTATCGAGGCGTTTGCATTACAAGGACTGTGGTTGTTAGAAGAATAAGTGAGCGCAAACATGTTGGTTGAAGTTCCTCCAAGCTGTACTCCTCAATAAAGTGCTTCATGTAATTTTAATGCTTTATTGTTTGGGATCATACAGTTATTTCATTTTAAGCTTCGGAGGAATGCGAACACACGGGAAACGTAAGTGAAAAAACTTTATGATAGCAACCGCACGCAGAGGTGCCCTAAAGTAGAGTCCCGGTGCTGCTTTCGATCGTAATGTATTCTTTAATAAACTGCTCAGAATAAATGGTCATTGCCACTTGTTTGTAGAGATAAACATGGGTTATTTCCTAACAGTAAATATTAAGTAACAGTACAGCTTTAAATAGGATTCCACATTAAATATATTAGTTATTAACCTGAAAATAGTTATAAAAACCAGACCAATCATAACATAATTAACTATAATATATAATATAATAATAACTATAAATAACAATAAGTCCATGTGTTTCTCCCTTGTTTCCATGTGAAGAAGTACAAGTATATTAGATATTTATTATTATTTATTCATATTCAATGAAATATAATTTTACAAAAAATATCCTGGACATGAAGTGTTTGTGTATTTTTTTTTTTATTTTCACATTTCATCAAACGGGTCGCATTGCACACTCTAGCGGGCCGGTTTTGCCCAGAGAGTTGTATGTCAGAAAAGAAGTCAAAAATGTATAAGAATGAAGTGGTAATATTACGAGAAAAAGGTCCCTAAATTTGAAAAAAAAACTGTAATAAGACGAGGTACAAATTCTAAATTTACGAGAGCAAAGGCGTAACGTTACGAGAAAAAGTCGCTCATTTATGAGAATAAAGTCATGACGGTATCTGAATAAAGTCATGACATTAAATGGAAAAAGTCGCACATTTATGAAAATATAGTTGAAAATGTGTTAGAATAAAGTTGTAACACTACAACGAAACTGTTTTACATTTATGAAAATCAAGTAAAAAATGTATGCAAATAAATCTGTAACATTACAAAACTGTTCAAAAAAGTGTAATCATACATTTAGGAGAATAAAGTTGGAACTATGCGAAGTAAAGCTATAATGTTGGTAAAACCATATCATCCTAAATGTTTCGCCCATGTTTCTAATGGAAACTTTGTTTAAACCACATATCATCAAATGTCGAGTAAATTCTTGGCGAATGACAGAAGTTTGTAATTTTGTTCAGTCATAAACCTTTACACAATCACGTTGCTTATTACGATGTGAAGACAACAACCTGGGAGATGAAGGATCTCCTTATTTCTGAACCCAACTCCGAATTATAACAAGACGGCCCTTTTTTTTTTTTTTTGTTCTGACGCACTCATGATTAACGCTATGCGCTAATCAGTGCAGCAAACATACTCGTTGTTATGGTGTTTCAACCGTCTCTGTTGTTTATAACAGAGGGCAAATCCACAGGCACTGAGCGATGGCTGATGTTCAGTTGGTGTGACTGGTGTCAGTTGAGGTCTGAGCAGCTAATATGAAGACCACTGATTGGCCAGTGAATAGCCGTCCATGTGAAGTGACAGGCATGCATGCATGCAAGTTAATGTTGACAAGGATATGTTGTAGCTGACAACGTTAGCATGGCTGTTTCTAAAATTAGCAGAAGCAAATATGGTATTTCAGGGTTTATATATATATATTAATATGCTATGTACTATAAAAATAGGTTGCGCAATATACACATGCTGCTTAATGTCACTGATACCCCTTGATTTCACCTTATATTGTGTATTCCTTCACAGGGTCAGGGTAATTATATATGCTGCATTTTATTGAATTTGATTTGTGTTCATGAAAGTGAAAGAATACAGGGTTTTTTTTATCATAATCTTACTATTTTTTAGGTGACTCCATGGGGGACCGCGACCCCAAGTTTGAAAAACATTGGACTAGGGACACAGGGCGGTTTGATAAAACAATAACTGTTACACGTTGGAAAGAAATGTCTAAATAAGTAACCCAATGTGATGCCATACTTTGCAATATACAAAATAAGCGATCATATTTTATCGTTCCAGTGCACTCATGGTTTTCAAGGAAAACAACATCCGTCCATCCATCTGTTCACTGCATTCACAGATTAAAGACACCGTCAACATTACAGCAGTCTGTTCAAAAAGCGGCTTCAGGCCATTTAAACCTTCTGCCATTTTCGAGTGTCCTATAAACCAGTGTCCCCCAACCCCTGGTCTGTGGACCAGTACCGGTCCGTGGGTCAACTGGTAAATGGTTACGGAGAAAGAATTATTAATGTAATTCATGTCACTTGTCATTTCAAGTTAATCTGGCAATTTTCTCAAAACAATAATCGTATTTTCAGTACTATAAGTCGATCCAGAGTATAAGTCGCCCCAGCCATAAAATGCATAATGAAGAAGAAAAGAACGTTCTCAGTAGTACAGGAGTAGAGATACTGGTACACATGCCTAGAGTGCCCTCTAGTGGCTATCAGTAAGAAAATAACAAACCCATGAAATATATATTTTAATATATAAGTCGCACCTGAGTATAAGACTCAAACCCAGTCAAAGGATGAAAAAAAAGCACAACTTGTAGTCCAGAAAATACGGTAGTCTTTCAGAGTCCAATAATAACAAATTAAAGTCCAAAAGATGGTATATTTTGAAAATGTACCAGTCCTTAATATCCCTGTAATGATCTTTTAAACAAACAGGGTGCCGGTTACCGCCTTACCAGACAGTATTGCCTGACCGGTCCGTTGAACAAAAAGGTTGGGGATTGTGTAAAACTTTGGTGTGTCAAACTGAAATTTTAGGTTGATGGGGACAGAAAAAACTGAAACACAAAGAGAAAAGATTCAAACTCCACATTTTGCGACCATCTGTACAAGCTCGGAGCTTAAGCAGTACATGGTCTTTACTGCATGAAATACCTTAATGTGTAAATATAACTCAGTAAAAAGCACTTTAAGCGAATGCCAGACCAGAAATCATTTTTGAAATGTTAGCATTTCTGGCAAAGCGCTAGAAATGTTTCTATTTTTAAAACAAAAGCGAAATAAAAAAAAAAAAAACACTGTGTAATCAAACAGTCATCGTGTAATCACTCTACGAATATGTTATGCACACCATGCATCTTTCTCTGCAGCTGCGGCGTGACTGGTGTACAGTATATATTGTGTGCTGAAAGACATCCACTATGAGCCTTTAAACAAGGTTGCTGTAGACATGATCACTGGAAAACATTGCAGAGACACACATTCATACAGTGGGGATGTGTCTGCCCTGGCCTTCAACCTTTACCAGGGTGCTTTATACCCAGGTGGCCAGCTCTGAATCTCAGGCTGACTAATGGCCCCGGTGGAGCAGCACAAGACTCCATCCATCACAGGCCCTACTGCTGGGAACACCACACAAACAAGTGCAGGCATGCACATGCTCAACTAGGCTTCACGTCCATGCATGAAGGATGGATGCACATCCATAACATATCTGAAGTCCATGCACAATGTGCATAGAGTTTCAAGATTTTTTTTTTCCTATGGATTGCTGGAGGGAAAAAAAAATTGGAAATTGGGTCAACCTAAACCAGAAAATACCAGCTCTATGTCATGTCATTGTTTATCTGCTGTGGTTGGTTCTATTCCAGGTCCGGTTTGTCTGTTGTTAGCCAGTGTAGGTAGTCATATATTACAATTCCTCTTGTCAGTCCAGCCTCTGTTGGTGTCCATCCATCTCCCGGCAGCAGAAGCGCTGTCTCTCAACCACATTCAATAAACCCCCCCCGCCCCCTGTGTAGCAATCACAGCTACATCAAGGAGAAAGATGCTAGTCTATGACCAGAGAGTCGTGAGACATAAAATAAAGAGATAAAGAAAGGGGCCAAGATGATAAACATGTTATGAGAGGAAGATGACAGGCAAAATTTTGATATTGTTATGAGAGGAAGATGACAGGCAAAAACTAAAAAAAAATCAACATATGAGAGGAATGTCAAGCACAAGAAGAGAGAGAGAAAGAGACTGAAAGAAATAAAAATAAAAGCATGGAGGCATGTGGTGGGTGGACGGAGCTGAAGATGTCAAAATATAGCACTAATTGGATGGGAGCGTGTGATGAGGAAGACACGGAAGATCTCTCACATCTGCAGTTCAGCATTGTGTTGGAAAGGTGGGAGTAACAGATGGTCTCCAGCAGGGATGAGGGGGTCAAACATAAAAGTGTGGGCAAAGCAGCCACTCATCAAAGGAGTCAAACTTCTGTCGAGATCAAACTGCCAGTCAACTCATCTCCTCTTCAGAAACTGTTTCTAGTTTAACTAAAGAATCCTTTTTTTAAGCTTTAGTTTTCATTTACCTCTGTAAAAAAACGGAGGTAAAGATTAACATTGTGTGATTCATTAATGTTGCCGGACCAAGATAGACCAAAAAGATGAAAGACCTTTGTTTTTAATTTGAAATTATTTGGTGTTGGTAACATACACTTCTGATTTTTTTTATATTTTATTATGTAAAGTAAAAGTTATTAACAAAAATCCTACTTTTTTTTATATAAGGACTTTAATAATGGCGTTAATACGGCTACATTGGTTAGATGTAACGACTTGTTAGACTACATTTCTGTATAATATTGAAGGTTCACAGTAGGATGTGGATTCGTTCGGGCAGGACGCCATGGTGAGGCCAGGTGAGAAACCCACGTCACTCCACTGAATAAACACTTTAAATCACCAACAACATATCTAACAACATTTACATCAATAGAGACCCCGGTCATTCACTGTAACGGTATTAGGAGTGAATCAGCACCGTATTAAAACAACTAGTCTGTCAATAGGTCCGTTTGGTGAAATCTAACAAAAAAAAAAAAAAAAAAAAAATCTGATCAGCATGAATATCCCTTGTGTTCAGTTGCAGAATGGGCCCTTCAGAAAGAAAGGCTGTAAAATTATTGTGCTGTATTTCAGGAGGCAAATTAAGGTCTCTAATGCGATATCTGTGGGGCATACAGTACAATCACTGACACCATCACACAAGCACGCGCACACACACGCACATTCACACACACCCAAATGGATTCTAATGCAGCAGATATTTTCCCCTGTTGAGAGCTGGGTAATATTCACACAATACTAGTGGGTGGGAAATGTCCCAGAGTGGATCACGTGGAGAGTTAAGGCCAGGTGTTCAGCTCTGCGTCTCTCATCAGTAATTAAAAGTGGAGGCCTCGAGCCTTTGCACCTGATAGAGGAAAGAATGGCAAGGGTAGGAGGAAAAAAAGAGGTGAGAAAGAGAGGGAACAGATGGGAGTGTACTTCTGTTCGGCTCACAGATTCGCGAAGCGTGACTCATGCTACGCTGTTGTCCTATTTATCTGTACAGAGAGCGTAGTAACTTTCCTTTTCTAACCAGCTCCTGAACCTCCTTCAACGGGAATCCTTAGTACTGACGTTTTTACGAACCACATGAGAATGACATCAAATTACATTTAATAGAAATGTGGGTATCTGAATTTGAAATATCTGATAATGTGCATGTTTTGGCACAATTGCATAAAAATAACAAATAAATAAATATATAATATAATATATATTTATATATTTATAATATATATATATATAAATATATATTTATAAATAAATAAATAATAACGACAACACTAATGAAAGCCAGTAATAGCGTTATTTGCATTTTCTTTTTTGTAATTTGTATTACTAGTGTGTGCATTGATTGTTTTTTTTATTTTTATTTACAGGTATCAAACTTAAGGCCCGGGGGGCCAAATGTGGCCTGCCAAGTAATTTTTTATGGCCCACAGGAGCTCAAAAATACTGTTTTTATTATTATTATTATTATTATTGGACAGCAATGAACAAGATTTGTAACTTGAATAGTTAATAGATCAATTGCAGAAAAATTTATTAATATGTTATGGGAAATATATTTAAGGGGAACTGTATTGCTCAGGTGGTCCCCCTGGTGGAAATTGGTTTGACACCCCTGATCTAGAGTAATAAAAATGTCTGCTTTTGTTTTTTAAATTTTTACAAAGAAAATTTCTATTTACAGTACATTTAAACACTTTAAACCACCATCCCATTTTTTATCTTGCACAGCCCCTAGTGGCAGCTCGTGCACAGAACACACTGGATTAGGACAATATTAACTCCGTTGTGATGGAGTTCTTGCCTTGACAGGGTCGATGTTGAAATTTGTCAATAGAGGTGGATGACGGACCCCACTTGAAGCCCCCATTTGGCTAGGGGCTAGGGGCCCTGATTGCGAAGTGCACTGTGTTTTTTGTTGCGTTTTTTTTAACCCCACAGTAAAAGTGCATTATTACTGGATGCAGGTTAAATGCTGGTGGAGAAATATTGGTTGAGGGAAGACTCATTTCAGAGCAGATGTTGTGGAATGCCTCTTACCTTTACTTCTCTTATCCTTGCCTGTCCAGTTTAGCTTGCTAAATTATTTAGTTCCCCTGGTGTTTACAATGTTTACAACTCAGCCCAGAATCCTGATTTATTTTGAGAGGCCTCTGGAACCCTTTTTTATTCCTGGACCGACACACAAGATTTTTTTTTTCGTTAAATGGAATTTCAAAATCTTCAACACTACCCACATTAATACATTTGTGTAACCACCACTACTAAAAACGTAGAGTTTGCAGCTTGTGAAATGCATTGCTGTTGACCTTTATATTATATTATATTATGTGAATGTTTTCTCAGTGTGTCTGTGCGCATATTAGCAGGAGTACTGTCGTAGTGCTAATGCAGTGATCGGGTAAAGGGTGGACTCACCCATGCAGCAGATGCACAGTCAAAATACAGTGTTTCAAATTACCTTAACGTATATGTGAAGTGCTTT
>NC_024318.1:18003078-18037622 GCF_000523025.1 Cynoglossus semilaevis | reverse complement strand
AAAGATATAGTGCCTGTGCTACTCCTGTATGTAACATATTTTCTGGACTATAAGTCGCACCTTTTTTTCATACTTTGGCTGGGTTTGCAACTTATGCTTAGATGTGACTTATACATTAAAATATATAAAGGTTCATTATTTTCACACTCTAGGCTTGTGTACCAGTAACATAATATAATAACATAAATATATGCCAATATATAAAAATAAATATATACATACATAGATATATACATATATACAGTATATACCTATACATGAAAGGAAAAATGTATTTATATTTTCAATCCTCCCTTTTCTGACTATCCAGAACATAAACACCATCGTAACTTATTTTCAAATAGGAAGTTATTTCACAAAGGGGTTTTCATATAGTTGTAGTGATACATTATTATAGCTCATATAACTCATGTTTATTTACCTTTCATTCTGCCACTGTCATTATTTAATATGAGCCTTTACTCTACTTGTATCCATTTTGACACCTGGTAATAGAGTAGAAGTCTATTCTGGCCTAGAGTATTGAGCAGCAGAGGATGATTTAATGCAATAATTTTAAATGGATAATTGTTATTGAGTCAAATTATCAATTTCTACATTTTGTCTGTGATCGTTTGAGTGCATTAGCAGTAATGGAGGGTATGTGGACTTTAGGTCTGTTGAATTCACGGGGTCGTTTACTTCATCACTGTCTCTGATGGCAGCACTTGATTAATGGTGTTATTTAAGTACAGTGAGCCATTAGAAAGATTTGAAAGATACGTGGGTGAATCCAATTCCGCTATCTTCCCCTTCCCCTGCAGTGTGTTCATGTTCACTAGTGGATCTGGACTGTCCTTTCTTACTGAGGTCACATGTTGGACGCAAGTACTAACAACCTCCTAAACACGAGCTCTTAGATTTTCTTGGACACGCTCCAAGTTCTTTATCCAATCATATTTCAGCCTCATGTGTTACCAGGTCCAAAGAAATCTGCCTTGTAAGCCCTTCAAAAATAGTAGTGCGGAGGCTGGGAGTCTGAAATGCATGCTATGAGATTGTTTCTTTAACCAATCAGATCAGAGGTGGCCCAAAACAGTACAGTTACGTCGGTTTATTTGAGTGATTTCGTTTAGATGGTCAAAGAACACAGTCGAGAAATTAGCTATTTTACTGCGTCGAGAGACTCGCATTATTGAAAATTTAGTGTTCTCTGTGTCCACTGCTTCTAAAACGTATGACAATAATTACGACAGGACAGACTGGACTTTTAGCATTAGAATGGATGGAGATAGAAAAGAGGAGAGGATGGATTCTGTGTCCAAAATATTGGACGTTTTAGTCGCGGATGGAGATGGAAAAGGACTTGTTGTTAGAATCAGAACACATAATCTGTACAACGGAGGAATTGAACTCATCTCAAGGAAAGAGGAGAGGATGGATTCCGTGTCCAAAATATTGGACGTTTTAGTCGTTTTAATTTAATTGCAATTGTATTATGTTGTTGTTCACACTTTTTGATGTACATTAAGTCACAGCTGTGGACTTTAATAATGGCGTTAATACGGCTACATTGGTTAGATGTAACGACTTGTTAGACTACATTTCTGTATAATATTGAAGGTTCACAGTAGGATGTGGATTCGTTCGGGCAGGACGCCATGGTGAGGCCAGGTGAGAAACCCACGTCACTCCACTGAATAAACACTTTAAATCACCAACAACATATCTAACAACATTTACATCAATAGAGACCCCGGTCATTCACTGTAACGGTATTAGGAGTGAATCAGCACCGTATTAAAACAACTAGTCTGTCAATAGGTCCGTTTGGTGAAATCTAACAAAAAAAAAAAAAAAAAAAAAATCTGATCAGCATGAATATCCCTTGTGTTCAGTTGCAGAATGGGCCCTTCAGAAAGAAAGGCTGTAAAATTATTGTGCTGTATTTCAGGAGGCAAATTAAGGTCTCTAATGCGATATCTGTGGGGCATACAGTACAATCACTGACACCATCACACAAGCACGCGCACACACACGCACATTCACACACACCCAAATGGATTCTAATGCAGCAGATATTTTCCCCTGTTGAGAGCTGGGTAATATTCACACAATACTAGTGGGTGGGAAATGTCCCAGAGTGGATCACGTGGAGAGTTAAGGCCAGGTGTTCAGCTCTGCGTCTCTCATCAGTAATTAAAAGTGGAGGCCTCGAGCCTTTGCACCTGATAGAGGAAAGAATGGCAAGGGTAGGAGGAAAAAAAGAGGTGAGAAAGAGAGGGAACAGATGGGAGTGTACTTCTGTTCGGCTCACAGATTCGCGAAGCGTGACTCATGCTACGCTGTTGTCCTATTTATCTGTACAGAGAGCGTAGTAACTTTCCTTTTCTAACCAGCTCCTGAACCTCCTTCAACGGGAATCCTTAGTACTGACGTTTTTACGAACCACATGAGAATGACATCAAATTACATTAAATAGAAATGTGGGTATCTGAATTTGAAATATCTGATAATGTGCATGTTTTGGCACAATTGCATAAAAATAACAAATAAATAAATATATAATATAATATATATTTATATATTTATAATATATATATATATAAATATATATTTATAAATAAATAAATAATAACGACAACACTAATGAAAGCCAGTAATAGCGTTATTTGCATTTTCTTTTTTGTAATTTGTATTACTAGTGTGTGCATTGATTGTTTTTTTTATTTTTATTTACAGGTATCAAACTTAAGGCCCGGGGGGCCAAATGTGGCCTGCCAAGTAATTTTTTATGGCCCACAGGAGCTCAAAAATACTGTTTTTATTATTATTATTATTATTATTGGACAGCAATGAACAAGATTTGTAACTTGAATAGTTAATAGATCAATTGCAGAAAAATTTATTAATATGTTATGGGAAATATATTTAAGGGGAACTGTATTGCTCAGGTGGTCCCCCTGGTGGAAATTGGTTTGACACCCCTGATCTAGAGTAATAAAAATGTCTGCTTTTGTTTTTTAAATTTTTACAAAGAAAATTTCTATTTACAGTACATTTAAACACTTTAAACCACCATCCCATTTTTTATCTTGCACAGCCCCTAGTGGCAGCTCGTGCACAGAACACACTGGATTAGGACAATATTAACTCCGTTGTGATGGAGTTCTTGCCTTGACAGGGTCGATGTTGAAATTTGTCAATAGAGGTGGATGACGGACCCCACTTGAAGCCCCCATTTGGCTAGGGGCTAGGGGCCCTGATTGCGAAGTGCACTGTGTTTTTTGTTGCGTTTTTTTTAACCCCACAGTAAAAGTGCATTATTACTGGATGCAGGTTAAATGCTGGTGGAGAAATATTGGTTGAGGGAAGACTCATTTCAGAGCAGATGTTGTGGAATGCCTCTTACCTTTACTTCTCTTATCCTTGCCTGTCCAGTTTAGCTTGCTAAATTATTTAGTTCCCCTGGTGTTTACAATGTTTACAACTCAGCCCAGAATCCTGATTTATTTTGAGAGGCCTCTGGAACCCTTTTTTATTCCTGGACCGACACACAAGATTTTTTTTTTCGTTAAATGGAATTTCAAAATCTTCAACACTACCCACATTAATACATTTGTGTAACCACCACTACTAAAAACGTAGAGTTTGCAGCTTGTGAAATGCATTGCTGTTGACCTTTATATTATATTATATTATGTGAATGTTTTCTCAGTGTGTCTGTGCGCATATTAGCAGGAGTACTGTCGTAGTGCTAATGCAGTGATCGGGTAAAGGGTGGACTCACCCATGCAGCAGATGCACAGTCAAAATACAGTGTTTCAAATTACCTTAACGTATATGTGAAGTGCTTTGAATACCGTCATTTCCGGACTATTGAGTGCATCTGAATATAAGCCGTACCCACTAAATTTGAAAAGAAAAAAATAATTGTACATAAGCCTATATAGGCCTCACTTCTCTATAAGTTGCAGGTGCCCACGTTGTAACATGGGATATTTACGCAGAAAGATTTTGCAGAAAAAAATACTTTTTTCCTAACAGAGCCTGTAACACGGTTGGTTACACGTTAGCTCTTTCCTGCTTTGGAGCCCTGACCATATTCGGAATGCATAGGGGAGATTTAGTGACCTGCTTCAGGGCTGAAGCTAACATTAGCTCTGGGGCTAACACCCTCCACTTTGTGCTTGTCCGCAGCAGAGGTAAACAAAAACAGGGAAGTTGGGGTCTTTATTATCAGCCACTCCAACCACAACAGAACATAAACAGAGTTTTAACAGCTCCTCTATAACCAACTCACGCTTCAACACGACAGGGATCAAACTGCTCTCAACTTTCACTATTGTTCTCTCTCTCACGTGCCCCACGCACATATACGCACACAGCCATTCCCAGACAGACATACGCTACTGGTATAACACACAGTCAACCAGTCATTGGTCGCTAGCGGTATGAACTTCGCTAGCCCGTACAAATCCATAAATTAGCCCCATCATTGTTTAAGCCACAGGGTTCATAGTGTGTGAAAAAAGTAGCGGCTAATAGTCCGGAACTTACGGTATTTTCTTGGCATTCCTTTGTATTTTTAAACATTTTCCTGTCTATCATGTTAAGTTAGTGGTCTGTGAACAGAACAAGCAGCTGCCCAGCTGCAGAGAGGCACTTATTAAATTATTGAGGGTGTTTAAACTTTCACAGGAAGCCGAGTCCATCAAAACCAGCTGAGTAAATGCGGCCCACTGCAGTGACTGGAAGGTGAATAGTGAAGGTGATGATAATATGCCACAGGAAAAAAGCAGCAATTTTCACTCAGATTTTTCATTCAAGTTTTAGTCTATGAACTAAAATCAAAAAACACACTGTAGAAAAATATGTATAGCCAATCAAATAAAAAAAGCAGGTTCTTTGTGGTAAACACTGATCAATTGTATGTAGCCAATGACTGACCTTTTAAGTGTAGTTTTAATTATTTACTAGATGTGGTATAAAATGGCAACCTATCACACTGCAGCAATGGCGCTGGGCTATCTTAGCTGTAACGCGAGCACTGATGAACTCTGTTCAAATATATCCAGTTAAATACCACTGGTTTCAATAGAAACAGTGAGATAACTATACAATTACATAAGGTCAAAGTCTATGATAAACTACTATTGTTCGAGCAGAAACAAATGGGATGGATTGCTTCTTACGGTGAAGAATACTGAAAAAAAAAATATAGTGACATCAGCAGCGGCTTCGTTAAAGAGCAAACCAGATTTTTTTTTTTTCAGATGAAACATTGCTTAGAAATGCTTCTTGTGCATACGTTTAAAGTTCAACTGGTGGTCAGTTTTTTTTTTTACTTTATTACATCATTTACTTTTTTATCTAATGACTTTTTGCACTGTGGTACGTGTCTGTTAACCACTGTTGTGCTTCACGATGGCGTCACATTTTCTGCTGTTTTTAGTTTTTGGGGCAAAATAGAGTAAACAATATACTTAACTTAAAAGATAAAACATATCAAAATAATAAATAAAAATTCACATTAGTCCACTTCAACTATAATAATAATAATATGTTAAATAAATTAAATGACTTTATTGCATGTGGGTCTTGTACTTGGGTATTGAGTATTGAGTATAAAGTGCTTAAAAATACGAGCCCAGGTTGCAGCGTGTGCAACCTTCGATTTAAATCCAGTACACTCAATGTCCTCGGCGTCACACCAGGTCACAAGGTCACAGTGGCTTATAACATTGTAGCCATCAGCACTTACAGTATGGGAATTACTGTAGCTTGGACGTGGGCTTTTACTTTTGATCGTAACAAATAGTAGTAATCTCCTAATCTGTCAAAATGTCTGGGAAAGATTGGCGTTATGAGGATATATGACATGGATCTAATGTCTGCGTTGTATTAGAAAAAAAAAAAAAATGAAATGGTGATTCAATAAAAATGAAGAATTGATTGAATTTAAATCTGTGTCGTAAACATGGCTTACTGTTGTAAGTCGGGAATGAGTTAAGAGTGAATCGTTTCTTTGGTGATTTACGGTCATAATTGACTCAAAATGTGTGTTTATGAAGCCACTGAATGGGATAATCGATTCCGTGGTACTGATATATAGGTACTCTCAAAAGCGTTGATTTCGTATTGATTACTCTCATAAGGCATTGATACTAATTAATAAATGGAAAAAAGGGCACATGTCACTGCAAGATCTTTTAGGACATGGGTGTCAAACATGTGGCCCGTGGGCCAAAATTGGCCCACCTGGGGGTTCAATAGGGCCTGCTAGATGAATTTTTGAAGGTGAACAAATGCACAAACTACGTAACTATAACACACAGTAGCCTACCTGAAAAGTCATTGGTCACTGGCAGTATAAACTTCGTTAGCCCGCAAAAATCCATAAATTAGCAGAATCATTCTTTCAAAAGCGTGTTCAAAGTAGGGACTTTAGCAATCATTGTTTCAAAAGCGTGTTCAAAGTAGGGACTTATAGACAGGAAATGACAGTAATCGATATCATAGCTAATCAAAATTCTGGTATCGCTCATCATTAGTTACAAGAAGTGAATGAACTGCTTGTAATATATATACTATATATATATATATATATATACATCGGCTATTCCTAATCTAAAACAGTCTCTCATCGCCATTCGTCTATAGAACGCTTTCATCATCCTTAAAGTCAAAGTCCATTTTTCTCTTTCATGTAAATAAACCTAATCTAACGCTACGTTTTTGAATTTCATCACCATTTTAATCTCTTTCATTTTAACAAGACCCACACAAGTCTTGTCTTTTTTTTTTCTGACCTCCTTGTTGTTGAGATTAAATGCACAGGGCCAGACCGCTTCATAGTTTCTAATCCCTGACCTGAGACCTGGATTAAGACATATTTACATGCCCTTGTATATAACAGCTTTGAGCCTTGAACCCGTAAGTGACAACAATTCATGTTATGTAGAGAACACACTCAAAACAACAACAACAACAACAACACAACAAACATATGGTCCGTCGGGCTGTGTGTTTTTTAACCAGACGGAATGGTCCGTCAGGCTGTGTGTTTTTTAACCAGACGGAATGACAGAACTGGAACTAATGTGTATTAAACAGGGCTGGTTTTCTCAATGCATTTACTGTATGTGATAGCATGAGAAGCTGGAAATATATAAATATATACAGTACATTTATCTATATAAAAACAAATATGTTTAATGTGTTTAAAGTGAAGACAAACGGTGAGAAATTTCTTACGGCCACGCAGCTCATGAAACTGTTTGGTCGGGTCCGGGTGATGATGTGGGCACTTAATGTCACCACGACCGTTTCTAGTGAGTCCACTGCTCTCACTGCAGACACTATCTTGGCTCAACTGGCACAGTAATTATTATTTACTGTTTTGTAATTGCTTGTTGAGCCTCACAGGGCACTTTGTAATTACACTCGTTCCCAGTAAAGTAATTGACTGTATTCAAACTGGGGCTGACTTGACTGGAATTGTGTATGTGCTGCACTAAGTCTGGTCGTTTGAGCATTGGGGGTTGAATTATTATCGGGTTTGAGAGTGCGTATGCTGTGTTGTAGCACGATGCTGTTTTTTTTTATAACGTATTGCATTTATTTTAATTGTATTAAAGAATATTGCAATTGCTTGGCCTAAAAACAACCAGAAAAATAAATAAATAAATAAATATAAAGAAAATACACTACTATAATAATAATAATAACAATAATACTAACAGGAGTAGGTTCTAGGAGTCATATGACGTTCACTGACAGTTGGACAGTTCAGTGTTTGTGATAAACACACACACAGACACACACACACACAGACGTAATGGTGTTCATATTATAGCTACAGAAATTTACCGTAATTAAATAAGAAACAACAGTTAATAAGAGGTCAAATTAGTAATGTTTGATACCATCGGCCGACTGATATTAGCATATTTATGTGATGTAGGAATCTGTAGGAATGTTACCAAGTTTTTCCTTCCGATAATGAAGACCTGATAACCCATAACCTGGGGTTTCACCAGAAGATAGCGTATATATATATATATATATATATATATGAACGTGAAAATGCGTTATTGTCACTGATGCACAGCACACCACTGCACACAATGTATCGAAATCAAAAATCAAATGGAGGGACAAAATCGACATAATCCGATATTGACAGAAAGCAATATGTCTTCCATCATACAAGGTGATATAAAAGCTAAAATACTTAGATAAATTATTCCAGGAGTTAATGGATACTGGTCTCTGTTAGCATATTTCTGTTATATGAAGGAGGTTATAGAATCTTCAAATTTGACCAGACCTTGGCTGTGTCCGAAGTCGCCCCCTACAGCCTACATAGTGCACTGCATAGGAGTGTTCGACCGTTTAAACAAGTAGTAGAGGTCCACTACACAGGGCACTCAATGTTTCCCCACAATGCTCCATGAAATCTAATCTCCGATGTACATTGTCCAAGCCATATATATCCCATCATGCATTTCAGTCGTGGCGACATGGCAGAGAGATGAACAGCATCCGTCCGTCCGTTTAAATCAGTACTTCTTGAATAGTGGGGTGGGCCCACCGGAAGGTCGGGGGGGTGAGGTACTGTGTTTTAGTGGACAAACAATTACATAGTCCCCTATATATTGCATATTTTGTACAACAGTTTATTCAATAAATACATAATATGTGCTGGTCAAATGTGATAAATCCATCTCCCACTTTAGATTAGCATTTAAAGTTCCCAATTCTTATAATTTAAACATCAAATCTTTAACCTTTTCAAAATTTGCAATCAGTGAAAAAACGATTTATTTCGGACACAACAGCCGCTGGTGACAGTTCCTGGACTGTACATGTTATGTATGAGCGGAAGGGGGGAATGGGAAAAAAAAAAAAAAAAAAAAAAAAACAACGAAGGAGAAAGGGACAAACACCCTTTAATGGCCTGTCAGCAAATGGTAACGGATGGATATTAGTGCACCGCCACTTTGCAACTTCATCAATATTTTACCAGCGCGTTGAGGCTTTCACCGCAAACTCCCTTTTCTTCGCCTGCTTCCCTTTGCTTAGCACAATGCTACGGAGACCAACAGTGCTTATGTTTATGACGCTTGGACAGAACTGTGGCAGTAACGTTTTGTACTTGCACTGACAGACTAACGTCAGTTTGACCGGCATGTCCTGCAACGACTTGCTTTCATTTTATGCCAACAACACACTTTGGTTATTTACTGCAAATCTGAATATTCCTTGATTATGCTTCTGCGCAGTAAATAGAAAGAATCTTTTTATCCAAACAGGTGCAGCCAGGTATGGAATAATTCCAGTGTTTGGCAGGGATGGAATGCACAGATGTACACCGGAACAGCGTTAGGTAAGGCTTACCGCAACAGCATCTGCTCAGCTGCAAAACACTGAAAAATACAAACGGTTTCACAAGAACTTCTAATTTAATTGTTTCCACCAGTTTTTGGCTCACGACCCCATTTTGTCATCACAAATTTGTGGCGACTCCAGAGACATTTTACATTCTATAATTAGCTTTTGATCATGTGCTGTGTTGCATACAGCACCTAAAACACAGCAATAGCCAGTTGCGTGTAGTGTACAGAGAGATATTTTATTTTCCTTAACAGTAAGGCGAGCTTGTCTTTACAAGGCTGAAAGCCTTAACAGTAAGGCGAGTTTGTCTTTACAAGGCTGAAAATGATGGAAAGTATTACTTCTGATTGTCATGTCATTAAGAAAAGAAAATCAATTACCCATAATTTCCAGCGACCCTATTTGAATTCAATCTGACCCTACATGGGAGTTGCGACCCCCAGGTTGAAAAACACTGCTCTAATTGCTACAATCGAAAGTTGTTGTAATGATACATTGCTGATCGGCAGCTAATTGATGCTAGTATCCGGTAAATTGTACGTCTATATTATATACCATTATGCTTGTATTACCATTACAAGCCTTACGTCTTCGCCCTTATCTGCCTGGATACTGCTCATAAAATCAAAAATATTTTATGACTTCATTCTTCATTCCACTCCTTATTTTTATATAATAATGCAATCGTAAGAAACATTGGTGCAGCTGACGACACACCACTCACCATTTGATAAGTAACACTGTGCCGTGAAAATCAATTGCGTCAGGAAATTCTGTGACAATAACAGTGACAGCGCCGTCACTTTAATCCTATTTAAGCATAGATGAAGCTGAAATTGACTTTTCTGGCAGGATACATTGTTTAGTTTTTTTTTTTTTTAGTATCTGTATCAATCAAAAATAGCCCAGTGTAAAGCAGGAGATAGAATGACTACATCATTGACATGTTGAAAGTACATCAACAATGTGATGACTATTGATATTGACTGATATTATATACAAGAAATAGTGAACATATAGTACGTATTGACTGATCGATTGAACGTGCAAGATTGAGCAAATTACTTTAAATGGACAACAAAATATCTGTCTGTCCGATTTCACATTTTGACCAGACGTTATTTCAACAGTGGACAAAAGGAACCAATCAAAAAAATATCACATGTGGATTAAGTCACAATAACACAAAAGTCCGGAAAGCTAGTGGGAATTGAATGCTGCAGGTAGCAGCTAGAAAAGTGACATGTTAGCTAGCCCTTGGCAAAGCTTGCCCTAGCATAGCTTAACTTATCCTACTCACAAAACATGAGCAATTTTATGTTAGCTAGCCCTTGGCAAAGCTTGCCCTAGCATAGCTTAACTTATCCTACTCACAAAACCTGAGCAACTTTAAGTTTGATTGCTAAAAAAAAAGAAGTGAAAAAGAGAGTTCAAGTTAGGATTTATCAGATGTAGACAAGTCTCAGGGGTGATGTGTAATGGAATGATAGGAGCTGGAATTTAAAAAAAAGAAAAAGAATTTCGATAAGACAGAAGGCCAGATTGGACGGGATAAGAAACTAGCAAAGGGAAAAATAGCTGAACTTTTTATAAACATGTATATGTTTCTATTGTACACATGGCCCACAAAATACACAAACACTTCATTTTCGGAATATTTTTGTAAAATTATATTTCATTTCAACCTGGGCCGCTTGATGAATTTTGAAACAAAATACACAAAACACTTCATTTTCAGAATATTTTTGTAAAATTATATTTCATTAAATATGAATAAATAATAATAAATATCTAATATACTAGTAAATTGCATGAAAACAAATGGGGAAAAACATGGACTAATTGTTATTTACATTTAATTAGGTTACGATTGCACTGGTCCTGCCCACTTAACATCTAAAGTAAGAAATTTGCATCGGTGTTGATTACATACGCTGTATTACCAGCAAGTTAATACATTTTTTATAACCTCAATTTACCTGTGCATTTTAAGAATTCTGTATTTTTACGATTGAGTCTCAGAAAACATTTTTACATTAGGGCCCAGTTATAAAAAAAAAGATCTCAAATTACTTTCCTTCAGCCTGCCTTTTATTTCATTTCCTTTTTTTTTTTTTTTTTTTACTTTCATCTCCCGCAGAAAACATCTGTTGCTATGGTACTTACAAAGCTTATTTATTCCTAAATAAAGCTGTTTGTTAAACCTACGAAAATGAAAAACAAAACAAACAGGTATATTGCTGGTCTACTCTGGCTCTACTTCGGTCAATTTCGTGTCAAAAACTTGTCCAATTTACACCTTAACAACAGATGCAAAGCACCAGGTATAGACAGATTATGACGTCGTCAAGGCAAAGTTGCAGCTGTTATGCGAAATACGTTCAGGTACAGTTGGGGATTCGACCATTTGTTTCTTATCTTCCCTTCAGTGTTCTGAGAGCGCCCTCCCACCCTTCCACCAACTGAACCCAAACAAAGTGCCTGTGTATATACCGTGACTTTAAACTGAAACTCTAATAAATGTTTGACTCCTCACCTCAGCCCACTTTATATGCCTATATTAAAATGGAAATGCAATTTTGTCCGTAAGCTTCTTTTTCAAATTTTCCTTCATTTTTCCCCTCTCTCTCCGCAGGTTCCTTCATCTTTGTCAAGGTCCTGCTTCACACATAAAAGACCTGTCTCTCAGGGCTAACTCTAGAAAGATGGAAGAAAGGCAGGGCCCTTTGAAGTAAAGTTTCAAATTAAAGTTTATTAAAAAAATGTATTCTAATGATTTAAATGTACTTTTTTTTTTTAACGTGACTAAGCCATTTTGGAAAAGTATTTTGTGGGTAGTATTATTTATAAACATCAACCTTTTATTTAAGATAAATTATATTCTATTAGTGGCGCTTTGGCCCAGAGGCAATGTCTCTGTCATTGGTGTGGAACCCCAGGGTTCACCTCCTTGGAAAGATCGGATCACAGTTAGGGCAGTTGGTATGTTCCAGTGGAATCACCAGCTGCAGGTTTGTACGATGTGTAGTGTGATTTGGGTGGCGGTCGTGGAGACTGCTGCCCCCGCGACCCGGTAATGGATAAGATGAAAATGGGTGGATGGAATATTCTTTTATTACAGATAAACATTACATGCCTTTTATAATAACATTAAATAACCTTAAACTTGACCTGAGTTGAGTATAAAACAACATATTTTATTTCGCCATACTTTTAAGTACTAGCCTGTATTTAAAATCGCCTTTCATCACAGACCATTACTTGTTTTTTTTTTTTTTTTTTTTTTTTTGTCAATGTTTCTCGGTTAATTTTCAGCAAAATCTGTAAGAGCTAATGTGTTGTTAAGCCCACAAGATGTTTTACTATCCATAAATTCTACATTATGGGACAGCTAGCCCAACACTGCATTCAGCAGTGGAATAAAGGAGATTTGTTTGTTGTGCCTTTTCCTCCTCGCAGGCAAGAGACATGATGGATTACCCGTTGTGAACAAAGTGAGTCTAGATTCATCTGGAAACCCAGTCATCTGTACACGAACACAAACGCTTTCCCGTGTAGGATACACATGAGTGCACAATGTCACACACTTCCGCAGTGAATATTTGAGTTGGGTGTTATGTGATCGGCATAATCTGGTGCGACCAATCAAACTTTAAAGGAGCCGTTCTTTTGCATTATTTACTGAACTACTAGGTTCGGTCTTTGATAGTTCTCCTGTATTTACAGTTCGATTTTAGTCAGTCTCCAAAACTGCATTTTTTTTGCATAAGAAATAACCTAAGGGAACAGATGAATGTCACAATGACAGTGAAGTACATTTATGTGTTGTAGAAATTCAAAAACAAACAAAACAAAAAAAAATTAAAAAAATCAATCGTTTGTTTATTTTTGAACAAATCGTGTGTGCATAGTGTGTATTTTGTGTTTTTAATTTTTTTTAAATTAAATTAATTATGTCCTTTAGTTTATAGTTAACGTTCACCATAGGGTGGAGCTCTACCGTCCAACTGTATTATGACGATAACATTTAAATGAAATCTATTCATCAGTACGGTAAACAATAGACAAATCAAATGTTATAAAACAAAGAATACAATAACAAAGAATAACAACATAAACTATAAATATTTATAATTTATATTATTTAGCAATTGTGGTACAATTTACCTTCATTAAAGTTATGTATCTATACATTATCTACACATGTAGTTGTAGTAGCTATACATAGAGATATAATACATTTATAGTAAAAATAAAATCACAGTCATTGATCCTTAGCAGTATGAACTTCATTAGCCCGTAAAAATATAAAAATTAGCCGCATCATTGTTTAAGCTAGTGAAAAAAGTAGCGACGTATATAGTCCGGAAATTACGGTACATTGTGTAAAAATGAAGTAATGTAATTTTTTATGACTTATATGTTATGGTAGTATCGGAAAATATCGATACTGGTATCGGTAAAAGGTTAAAGGTATTGTATCAAATCAAAAATTCTGGTATCGTCCATGGCTAATTTCTAAGCTAAGTCTGAAAGAGGGTTTTGGTAAAACAAAAACAAAAAACGTCTGGTAATGACTAGTAACTACTTTAGTATAATGTATTTGTTATATAAAATACATTTCAATGAAACAAATACAACGTGATTTTTTTAATTGAACACATGGCTGACCTCAAACATCATTCCAGGCCACTACTCATTTTATGTATAATGAAACTCTCTGAACATTGTGATGTTTTTAACTTCTTTCAAGTTACAGTAAATGATTTTAGATGGATGGATAGATGGATAGATGGATGGATGGATGGATGGATGGATGGATGGATGGATGGATGGATGGATGGATGGATGGATGGATGGATGGATGGATGGATGGATGGATGGATGGATGGATGGATGGATGGATGGATGGATGGATGGATGGATGGATGGATGGATGGATGGATGGATGGATGGATGGATGGATGGATGGATGGATGGATGGATGGATGGATGGATGGATGGATGGATGGATGGATGGATGGATGGATGGATGGATGGATGGATGGATGGATGGATGGATGGATGGATGGATGGATGGATGGATGGATGGATGGATGGATGGATGGATGGATGGATGGATGGATGGATGGATGGATGGATGGATGGATGGATGGATGGATGGATGGATGGATGGATGGATGGATGGATGGATGGATAGATAGATGGATAGATGGATGGATGGATAGATAGATGGATAGATGGATGGATGGATAGATAGATGGATATAATCTGGCAATACTGTAAAATAATATGTCATTCAGACTCTGATAAAAACAGAATAAAAGTCTAAAAGATAGTAGTGGTAGTAGTAACGGGTGGCACTGGCAGTTACATCTATAACCAGTTACATCCGGTTATAGATGTAACTGCTCCATAACAGACTAATACATGTTTCTGGAGTTGATTATTATCTAATCAAGGTACAAATATTGTTCATTACTGTGTAAAAAAAAGTTTATTTTCTCAGGTTAAGAAACCTTACTAAATTCCTTTTAAGCTCCCACGGGCCACACAAAAACGGCTTGGCGGGCCGCATTTGGCCCCTGGGCTTTGAGTTTGACACATGTGCTCTAAAAGATGAATAAATAATTGATTTGTAAAATGTTAACAAAAAGCAAAGTATTATTTTTTTTTTTTTTCAGATTTCTGAAAATGTTACTGTTGTATGTGAAGGAAGATACTTGTGGGCAAGAAAGTGTTTGTAGCACATGATTAATTGAGAGGACATGAATGTGTGCATGTATCCCAGTAGGAACACTATGCAGATGTGAAGAGGGAAAGGTTAGCGGCAAAAGAACACATGTGCTCCGGTGTGGACCTCTGCTCGGTCTGATCTGGACTAGCCCCTAGCTAAATCAAGTGACCACTCACGTTAAGCCTCTTAATGCTGCGTCAAAGGACAATGGCAAGGGCTGGTGACCCCCCTGCCCCCCCCCGTGTCACACATGTCCAAGTGTCTACATGAGCATCTGTTATGTTGCAAATGTATCCTTGTAGTTTTGCATAACAAAATACAAGACGTGTTTCCTGCGAAGTCTTCCTGTGCGTGTGTACTTCTAATTCGCAGTCCGAAGGATACATGGGCATTAGCCATACTCATGTACATTAACGAATGCGCCTGTGCATCCTTGAGTATAAGTGCAATATGCTGGAAATGGATGCCCCTGATCGAGTTAGATGGATCAAGTCAGTGTATGGCGTGTTGGTTTGCTAATGTCGATTAAGAGGGCAAGAGGTACGAGAGTGGCAGCTAACAGTATGTGGATATCTAGAGTACTTTGATGATGGTACCGTTAGAGGAATCATCCATTATTTAAGTTCTGGGGAGAAAGGCGTAAATAAACTACCGTGGAAATCAATATGCTGAAGAAGCAGCCTGAATGAATCTTAGATAGTGCGTCATAAAGAAGCAACATCATACCAGCATCGTTGGACAGTTACTAATGCAAGACCTTGCAAAATATTTGATTTCTCCACAAACTCATATAAATAAATACAACATATATAAATATTTAATATTGGTATTCCTTGTAATAATCTGTTAGATGATTTTCTTTTTGTGTTTGTTTTAAATTTGTGGCGCTTTGGCCCAGAGGCAATGTCTCTGTCATGGGTGTGGAACCTCAGGGTTCACCTCCTGGGCAAGTTCGAATCCCGGTTAGGGCGGTTGGTCCCTTCCAGTGGACTCACCACCCGCAGGAAGGTTTAGGTACGGTGCAGTGTGATTTGGGTGGCAACTGCTGCCCCCGCGACCCGGTAACGGATAAGCAGATGAAAATGGATGGATGGATGTTTTAAAATCATAAATACAAATCCAGACTTTCTACCTTTTTTAAAATGCAAGACAACAATTTACTGTATAAAGAATCTAAGCAATGGACAGCTTGGTGGTTGTGACTCATCTTCGCACACACATCTGGTAGAAGGCACACACATACCAAAATACATTTAATAATGTGAGAAAGTGAAAGGGAATTATTTGTCATTGTGACACAGCACACCACCAAATGTGACCTCTGCTTTTAACAGATCACCGAGGTAAACAGTGGGCAGCTTTAAGCACCCGGGGCACAGTGTGTGGGGACGGTGCCATGCTCAGAGCACCTCAGTGGTAACTTGGCAGCTGTTGGACTCGAACCTGAGGCCAAGTTCGCTTCCTTAACCACCAAGCCACCACTGCGGCCTAGGTCTAGTGATGTCTTACAATTTTCTTCTGTGATATAGGAATTAGGGAGAATATTCCAATTGTGGTTTAAATTGAATCCACCAATCCATCCATCCATCAATCCATCCATCCATCCATCAATTCAAACAATGATTTATCCATCCATCAATCCATCAATCCATCCATCCATCTATCAATTCAAACAATGATTTATCCATCCATCCATCCATCAATTCAAACAGTGATTTATCCATCCATCTATCCATCTATCTATCCATCTATCCATCTATTTATCTATCTATCTATCTATCCATCTATCCATCATCTATCTATCCAACCATCCATCCATCCATCAATTTAAACAATGATTTATCCATCCATCCATCCACTAATCCATCAATCTATGCACTCATCCATCCATCCAGCCATCCATCCATCTGTTTCATCCCGTTTAGAGTCCCGGAAAGATCTGGATCAACTCCTAGTGGTCATAGGGTAAAGGTGACCAGAGCATCGTAGACCACTGACAGAAACAAACATGCATTCACACTCACATTGTTGACCTTTGACCTTCATTTCATCGACTTGGGGTCATAAATAACTCACAATTATGAAGTACACAGCACGGTATGAAATGTGCAGGTTTTTAGGCAGTGAGATCTGAATAACCGGGGGGAAAAAAAAAATCATACAAACATGGAGAAAACATGAGAAGGTGGGTGGTCTGAAATGTCAAGGTCAGGGTGTGAAATGCTGACCTACTGAGGAATTGATTATATTGACAAGTAACAAATGAAAAAAAATAGGAATCCAATGGGGGGTTTGTGTGTGTGTGTGTTTGTGAAAATGCAGCTTCCCACAATAGCAGTAACTACGGGGGGGTGGAGTCTGGGTTTATGATGTCCTTGACCTACGGTGTTTTGTGGTTACGTCGCCAACTCCTATTCTGATACCTTCTTATACCACTGTGTTAGCATAGGTGACTGAGATAGGTACTAAGAATAATGACAATTCAAAATATATCCATGTTTACTGAGAGACCAACAGGGAAACAAAGAGTCGAGTGGGAAAACTAAGCATCAATCCATCACATACTATAAGGCAGTACTCAAATAGTGGGGTGGGGGCCCCTAGGGGGGCGCGGTGAGGTGCCAGGTTGGGCTTGAGGGGCTTCCAGTGGAATATGGCATGCATGTGGACATAAGTGTACCACTGGTGTAATTCTTGAATGATAACAAGCCTCCAGCCACTAGGTGGCAGCAACTCATACAGTGGTTTATACAGATAAAAATATACATATTCAGATTCTCAATAGTATTTCAAAAATTCTGTCCCCAAGGAGGGCATGACAGAAAATAATTGAGAACCACTGCTATAAGCTAAGTGGGACACAGACATACAATTGTATCTTTCTCCTCTGAGACACCTGCCTCTATTTGTCTCTGTTCAGGTGCCAGTTTACTTCCTGGCAACACGCTTCTACATTTTTCTGACAGATGTTCCACAGATCAAACCCCTTCAGCTCATCCTGTCTGCTCGCTCTTCTCGCCTTCTGAACGAATCTTTCACTCATTTATCTCTTCCTTTGTTGTTGCAACCTGCAGCAAAGCACTGTTAAGCCCCTCTAACCTGGCAGAGCGAGGGGACAGATAAAAAGTACCGAACCATGTGGAGCAGGGTAGAAGAAGCTGGGGAACGCTTATTCTAATTTCAAGTGCTTGAAGGACTCAACGCTCTTATAATTGGGCTCCCCAGGTGTTTCACGTTTTGCTTTTTCCATTTCGTACGGCATGCAGATAAACCTCTCGAGCGCACGAGTGTGAAACCCCGGCTAACCCCAGAGTAAAATGTTTACTAGTCATTTTTAAAATCCCTGAATGTATAAAAAAAATGAATGCCTTAATTTTACAGGCTGTAAAAAAATTAACGCATTTATGAATTATTTTATCAATATATAGTCACGATTGGTGATCAATTAACTATAAACAGTTGCATATTATGTGTCTCATTTTCTTTAATTGACACACCGCATTATTCTATAGGAACAGATAGATGGAACGTTCGTGTGAACTAAGAGAAATGACATGTAAAAGTTATCATTTTCTACCCCTTCTATTGGGGAAACATGGGTATTGCAGGGAAAAGGCAGAAGTATAATGAGAATATAATTAAATTATATAATTTGGAAAAGTTTTAGGATTAAAAAGCTGAACGGGCCACATACTTGCCCCCAGGCCTCAGTTTGCTCATGCCTGGCCTAATGCCCTGCCTTGTGTTAGCGTTTGTGTGTGGAGGCTCCAACTTCAGGTCTGACGCCTGGCTTTCATCAGAAAAGTCTCACGAGTGCAGGGTAGTAAGTGAGTCTACAGCTGCCACGATGACTGAAACAAATGTTTAAATGGATTGTGAGGGACCAAAGACCGGAGCAACAGCTTCACCGAATTAAGAAAGCAACTCACGATGCGTTCTACAAGGGCACATAGTAATGACAAAACAGAAACTCTTTGAAGTGAAATCAAAGTTCGAGTTTTGTGTATTTTCTTGACTTTTTTCATATCAAGTCATAAATAAAAAAAAGACATGATTCACACCTGCTGTTATTTGTCTTAATGTTCCAGCAGTGTACAGAAACAATTTGTCAAATATTAAAAATGTTGATCTATCATGATATACAGCTGGTCCTTACTTAATGATGTATTCGTTTAACGACGTCTCGAGTTACGATAGGCTTTTTCCACATTTTAAAAGGATGCTTTTAGAAACAAGGAATAGCTGTCACAACGAGCAGAATGCACTCGAAGTGGAGTTGTCACGTGTGTGATTTCGGGATCTAGCACAACAGGCAGCGGCAGCATATCCCATCTCACCAAACAGTTTCACACTAAGGATTTGGAAAGTAATTACAGTATAGAAGAATTTCATCCCCCTCATGATGTCTGGAAAAACGTAAGACTACAACTTCTCCTGCTAGAGCCGCTCTTAACGAAGCAAAGGAACGCCATCGATCCAGACATAAAAATGAAAATAATTAAGGAGTGTGAGGGCGGTGAGAAGGCCCAAGCGATCGCTAACAGTTGTGGCTTCTCACATTCGACAATCTCAGCCATCGAAGTAAAAAAAATCGTTTAACGACGGGGGCCTTCGGAATGTAACTCCGTCGTTAAGTGAGGTTATTACAGTGATGATAAAATGTAATAATTTGTGATTAATCCGCAGCTTCACTTTGATCAGATTAAAAAAAAAAAAAACCTTAATAATTTCAACCATATCCGTATCATTAAATTGACCTTCCTTGCTTTACATTCCCTATAACTAACCCAGTGCAGTCGTCTGAACAGAACCGCTTCTTGATTTGAATACATCTATCTCCATTTGGCAAACATATGGGTGGGACTCATATCATGTTTTCACAAAATACAACAAAGGGCGTTAGCGTTTTAAATATACTCTATATTGCAAAATGGATGGTTTGAGGTCCTTAAATATTCTACATCTAAGCTGGTACACTTCCATGACAGGTGGCAAACCTTAGAAAAGGATAACGGTAATAATATAAAGCACCGGTTCAGACACTATGAGAGATTGTTTTCCTGACAGCTGTAAACATTATGTGGAGCTTTGATTTACAGTAAGCATTACAGTGTTCTGGGTAAGAACATGTATGATGTCTTTCGCAGTATCTATCCATAAAATAGATAGCTCATATCTTGTGCGTCGTCGTGCTATCTAGAATTTCACGTCAAACAATGCAGTATTAAATCGTAGCCCCATCTCATAACCCTCACATTGAGTCTCGAAGACGAACTGGACTTTCAGTCAGTTATTAAAATATCGGAAATGTCATGCTCGAGAAGGAAATAAGGTATCGGATTGATATAGGTATCAGCAGGTTGCAGTATCGGTATCAGACATTAAAAAAGGTGTATCGAGCCATCCGTTATCTAGATATACAATATTTTCTCTTCTATTTCATGTACATATTTTAAAGCTTTTTGCAGTGGAATAAGCGCTCAGGCAATTTTCACCAAGACTAATTGATAAAAAAAAAAAAAAACAGCAAAACATTCAACAAAATGACAAGTATGTATAATTGCCCTTGAAGAAACATGTAGTTTTCCCAGTGTTAGAACAAGTATTTATGTACGTCATTAAATAGTAAGGCCTTTGGTTGTAAACCGTTTTCACAGCAACATGAAAGAAAAAAGGCAACATTATCGCAATCATAGACAACAGTCCACATACGTAGCAGCTGGTATCAACTTGCAAAGATTTAAAGCTGAACTATTTCCCGAGATTGCAGCATTTCTGGATTTTAAAATAACAAGGCAGGAGGAAGTGACAATTTGTAAGGTTGACCTAATTACTCCGTGATGACTTTTAAATGTTTGGCCTCTTAAATTTGTATTCAAACTGCAGGGATCCTCATTCGGAACTTGTTTTTGTGATTAAACGCAGGCGAGTTAACAATTACCTCTCAAGTCGTTCCTGTTGACTTTTAGATCATTAAGACCTTTGCTAAACCACTGGAGGGAACACATTATGAGGAAACTTGTCGAAGCAGATTTGTTTCTCAGATACCCTAAATAAAACAGATTCTGGAGAAAATGAAACTTTAAATGAAACCATGAAACTAATTTATCTTTTTTTCAACTCTATGTTATTTAAGGCAGTGGTCCCCAACCTTTTTTGTACCAAAGACTGGTCGGCTGGTATTAGCCGCTAAAGCGGAGCAGTAGTACTGCGCCATCATTGAAGGATCATCATTTCTGTTCTGAATGACCTGTTGTTCTGAAACATTGCCAGATTATCTTTGAATGAAAAGTAAAGGGATATGACTAGATTATTTAATCCATGTGGTTGAAGTACATTTTTTTTTCACTGTGACCCAGTACCAAGTGACCTATGGACCGTCATCGGTCCTGTATCAGGGGTTGGGGACTCCTGCTTTAGGATATGGATATTTTGACTGCAATGTTCCTTTTTGCTAGCAAAGCCCAGAGGCAAGATAATCTGTGCTTCATGGGTTAAATAAAAAAATAAAAGAAGACTGGTTTCTAGGTTATTTGCAAATGCAAATCAAAGAAGAAAAAAAAAGGAAAAAGATCAGTCTCTTATTCTTAAGAAGTAGAAGAACAATGATGAAGATTATGATAATGTATAACATTAAAAGGCATGTGTGCTAGCCTCAGTAACTTCTTGCAGCTTGAAATAGATCATTGCCATTCTAATTCTGTAGTAGCCTACTTTAAAAAAGTAAAAACAAAAAAAGATCCTTACATGTGGAATGTGTTCATATGGTAACTAAGGTGCTATATGTCATTTTTACTGATGAAGTCACATCCAAGTAAAAAAACATCCTTTGTATGCTATGTACCATAAGCTATTCTAGCAAGCGCGGGGAGTCGCACATATTGAATCCTCATATCCCATAAATAGATGTGCACAGCAGTTCCAGCACCGGTAGGCACGAAGTTGCTAACAAGAGTTCTATATTCTATCAGACAGCTGCGCATGCTACCTTGTAAACAGCTGACACCGCTAACCCTCTCTGAGCCCATTCCTGTAGACAGCCTCCCAACCTTACCATCTATCACTTACTACCAAATCAACTCCAGCTGGATGTAATGTAAATGTAAATGAACTGAGTGGGCAGAGAGAGAAGAAGATTGAGGAAGAACGAAGGAAGGATCCAAGTGTTGCTGGAGGGGTGACAGGCCGCTTCCCGCTTCTCAAGGAATTTTAAATAATAAGAAATATTGATATATGTATATACAATGAGCTACAAAGTCGTAAAAATGCTTACAGAAAATGTATTTCCCTTCTAATTAGTAGAAGGGTGTATCAAGCAAAAACGTTTTATACAAAAAGGCTTTGAACGACACTGTGCTAGTATTGGACAACATATCAATAACACTAAGATTTAAAGAAAAAATGGTATATTAAAAAGTATAGTTTAGTAAAAACTTGCTGAGGTAAAACAGCGAACTAGACAGAATGCGAGCAGAGCTTTCACAGCAATTTAATTGGTGACCAGTAAACATCCATCCATCTATCCATCCGTCCATCCATTTTCATCCGCTTATCCGTTATCGGGTTGTGGGGGCAGCAGTCTTCAGAACCACCACCCAAATCACATCGCACCGTACCAACCGATCTTCCTGCCCACGAGGAGAACCCTCGCACCAATGACAGAGACATTGCCTCTGGGCCAAAGCCCCACACCAGTAAACATAGCAACACTATTTTCCTCTTTGTTTCAAGCAATTATTTAAATGATTAAAATTTTAATGAATGACAATTAAGTAAATGAACACAATGTTGCCCCATTAAGTAAAAACAAAAATGTGTCAGTTGTAAACTCCTAGTCTACTGTCTATCGACTTTAACTGAGAAGAGACATTAAATTATTTAGCACATCTTCAGCTATTTTATTAAATGGCTCATATGGTAGTAGAAGTACTGAGTACAACTATGAGTATTTGGATTTTGAATATTGAACCCTGTACTAATAAGGGTACCGCATTTTGTCGACTGTAAGTCGCACCTCGCTGGGTTTGCGACTTATACTCAGGTGCAACCTACAACATATGATTTTCACACTTACTGCCGCTAGAGGACACTCTAGGCTTGTTTACTAGTGTCTGCTACTCCTGTACCACTGAAAATGTATCCGTTTGTTATTTTCACACTGACAGCCGCTAGAGGGCACTCTAGCTGTGGGAGTGACTTATATATGTTTTTTTCTTCTTCATTATGCATTTTTTTGGCTAGTGCGATTAATGCTCCAGTTAAAACAAATATGATTTTTAGATTGGTTGTATTGTGAATACAGACAGTGTTATGCGTCCAGACATCCAAATATCTGTTCATACTTATTTTAGTTCCCCAAATATGGTGCACATACTTTTTTGCTTTTTTGCAAATTTGGCCTGGAAACCATAAATACAAACCTCCAATACCGTAGCATGTTGACAAGCAGATCACAACAAAATTGTATTATTATTATTATTATTATAGACACATCAGATTCCATACATACTGCACTCAACATTTTTACAATAAATAAACCTTAGAAAGAAGCAGTATTGCTTCCAAATAAACAAAACAAAACAAAATAGATTCATTTGTCTGTTTCCCACACACAAACACATGCCTAATGCTATATTTGATAGGATATATTGATCTGACCAGAAAGATCAGAGAGGACTGATGTCTGGCATATGAAACCACTCTGCATATTTATGTGTATTATTGAGTTGTGTTTTCCATCAAGGTGAAAGTGACCTTCGAGCAAGGCTTCCTGTTTCCCCAGGAAATCTCCTGTGCAGCAACATAATCTGTACCAAGTGGTGTAATGGCTCTGATTTCTTGGAAAAATAGCCTCTCACATATTTAGACTCATTGTTTCGGTCTCAGACTGCTGTGTTGCCTCGGAAGTTTCAAAATGGCATCCTCGCTAAAAATAATCATATACAAAACAGAGTGATATCTCATCACGGTTTTCTCCGCCCTAACTGTAATACATCTATGGCTTTGACAGCCTGTATAGACGCTGAAGTCATTACTTGAGCTGCCTCGTCTGTTCCTGCTTCTGTGATTTTTTTTTTTTTCCCGACTCTGTCACTTCCACCAGAAAGGACCGGGTGCGCATCCTCACTGAGAAAAACTGGCCGCACACTTTGATGCTAAAAATAACCACAGTAAAATGCAGTGAGCCCGGGATAATCAGAACACACACTCATACGCAGGTCGGGCAAAGCCTGCGAAACTGCTGAGTGGCAAAGCATTAAAATGCAACTTTTACTTGGATCGATATCTCACATGGCTCGGAGGGTAGTTGAGGGGGCACGGTGCATGCATAATCAGCCACCTTACACTTCGGACAGGCACACACACGTGAGAATAATTATCATCTACAACTGAAAGGGAGAAAACCTTTGTCAAATTTGTGAAAATTGATGGCTAGGAAAATACGTGAAAATTAAGCTAATCCTAATTGTATATCTGTGAAAGGGCACTATTTTGACACTTGTTGAACGTTCCATCTGGCACCAAATGTTTCTGCAATTGATAACCATTTATTCAATTTGCAAATATTGTTTATTGCTGTGTAATGAAACAAAAACACTTTTAATTTATCAGGTCCAGAGTTTGACATGTTCTTTAAAGGTATATGTAGCTGATGAGTATAAATGCTAATATGTGAATATCATTTTATTGGGTAACATTAATGAATATATACATGTGTTTCATACACACGACCTTGGGGTCGTAGCATATGCGAAATGCTCCATCCGTGCTGACACTTTAATGGAGTTCATCGTGCATTCAGAATAAGCAGTTGCCCGCGTTCAATTAGTTCTTGTTTCAGTGACTAGTAAAACAGCAAATCTGAGCCTGTTTTCACTGGACAGATGGATAGATAGATAGATAGATAGCTAGATAGATGGATAGCTGATAGATGGATGGATGATAGATAGAAGGATGGAGAGATGGATAGATAGATGGATAGATAGATGGATAGATAGACGGATAGATGGATAGATAGATATATAGATAGATAGATAGATAGCTAGATAGATGGATAGATGGATAGATGGATAGATGGATAGATAGATGGATAGATAGATATATAGATAGATAGATAGATATATAGATAGATAGATAGATATATAGATAGATAGATAGATAGCTAGATAGATGGATAGCTGATAGATGGATGGATGATAGATAGATAGATGGATAGATAGATATATAGATAGATAGATAGATATATAGATAGATTGATAGATGATAGATGGATGGATGATAGATAGAAGGATGGAGAGATGGATAGATAGATGGATAGATAGACGGATAGATGGATAGATAGATGGATAGATAGATATATAGATAGATAGATAGATAGATTGATAGATGATAGATGGATGGATGATAGGTAGAGGGATGGATAGATGGATAGATCGATAGATTACAATTACTTAAACTGGTTTAATATGGCACAGCCCAACCTAGAATATTCCTGGTGGTATGCCTTACATATAAAAAACAAAGTCAGTCTAAGCCTACAAAAGTCTTGGCTCCATTGTCAATAATGGAGAAAGGAGATAAAGTGTTGTTAATTCACAGTCTTTCATTTCATTTCATTTTAAGAAGTAGTTGTAGTACTCTCGCAGCTGAATAAAACCTGGAACCTGGTAGTTTGACAGTTTATTTTGGTGTATCTATTCAGCTTAAGTTAATGGGCCAGTAATTGAATGGGTTTGAGCATGGTGTCATCAAAACAGTGGACCATATTGGAGAAGGATCTTACCGTTAGCTTAAATTACGAATTAACTGAAAAATACCCTAAAATAGATTTGGAGAAGAATTCCTGCCAATACTCTCGTCCAGGACTGTATTTCTTGCTCTGCAGCCTCATCCCATAAGACCCTCTGACCCTACACTGGTCCAGAGGCTGTGGTCAGGGACATTTGGTTTTGCTCTCCTAAATACTGAATACACAGGGAGTGCTTTTTGTGATAAAACTAGCTCAGCCTGCCATTAGCAGGCAGTCACCTGGGGGATTAAGGACTTTAGAGATGCTTTCTCTGGATTGCTTGTGCAGATGATTTTAGATTAGACCATAAAGCTGCCGTAGTAGTCACCTGCAACTTTTAAGCAATTTTTGCATTATTGTCTGCACCTTATAGATAAAGAAATGATATATAAAAAAGATATGGAGAAAAACAAAATGTTTTTTTTTTTCAAATGGTCAAAAGTCGGTATCCTGTTTGTTACGCTAGGAAACACTTACATTTTCTCCGCATGTGTGCGTGTAAAGGGAATTTCTTAGCATGGCATAATTCGTCAAAGGGCCATCTTCAATTATTTACACTGTCCTCTACATATTGAACATGTTTCTTTTTCTTGTCATCAATATTTCATCAGTTCTGCCCCCGCAAGACATTTCATCAGAATGAATCAATGTGACGTCAGGCCCAATACACGGGGCATCCCCGTGAAATTAAACCGCCTAATGACATGATATGACTAGGATTTAGCCGTACTTAGCAAATGGTTGAACACAGTATTCTTGTAAAGTACCTTAAGTATTAACTGACTCAAATGTTTTTTTTTAATTTTAGGAACGCCGCATGTCATCTAATGTTTTAGCGGTACTAAGCTACCCAGGCAGCGTTAGTGAAGTGGAGACCAGCCATTTATCATTTAAAACCATGGGAATACGCATGCTGGTTTAATCATAAAAGAGTTCAGATGGATTTGTGTGTGTGTGTGTCTGAGCAGACATGCCTGAAAACCAATCCTGCTTTTTTCCATTTCGAGAGGTAGTTTCAGCACTAGGACACAATATTACAAGGATAACGCATAGCAGGAACATTTACTTTAATGCCAATGTTAAAATGTTCTTTTGTAAACTTTACAAAACATATATATATTTTTATAAGGTATGTTTCTGAAGTTTCCAATTAAACTGCAGTATATAATGCCTGCAAATTCGGACAAAATCATTTAAAGTAAAATAATTTTTTTTTAAAAAGTGCGTGTTTACATTGATCCTCTACATCAGGTGTGTTAAACTAGAGGCCCCTGGGCCAAATCTGGCCCGCCATATCATTTGATATGGTCCACCAGGGCTCATCATGCGTATAGTTGTCCTGAAATAAATGACTATCTTAAAGAGTCATAATTATTGATTATGGATGGGTACAGCGCAGTGCAGGAGTTATTCACAAAGCTTCTTCTTAAAATTCCGATTCTAATCAAGCCCGTGTTTACATTTGTGTACAAAACCCACAAATCTCCCATAATGTACATTGATTTTGTGACCCACATCGTGAAAGACGCAATTGATGGTTCAATAAATGTCAAACCCTGTTTGAACCACAACGTTTTTGCATGATTACATTTAACACCCCTACTCTACATCCATCCATCCATCCATCCATTTTCATCCGCTTATCCGTTACCGGGTCGCGGGGGCAGCAGTCGCCACCCAAATCACACTGCACCGTACCAACCCCCAATCCTTCCTGCAGGCGAGTCCACTGGAAGGTACCAACCGCCCTAACTGGGATTCGAACTTTCCCAGGAGGTGAACACACCAATGACAGAGACATTGCTTCTGGGCCAAAGCGCCACCCTACTCTACATGATTTTTTTCCCCATATATGTATCAAAGAAATGCTCTCTCTTTCAATTTACATTGATTGTGTGATTTTTTTCAACAATTCTGCCCTGGCACCTGTCTCTTAAGACAAACTTTTGGGCCAGTAAAAAAACACCACGAGTAACTAGGCTAGCAAACAGAGCAAGACTTTTGACACAATGTCTACAGTAGACCATGGCAAACTACGGTCCATGACCCAGATGTGGCCCGCTGGGCTTTCTAATCCAGTCCACCAAATACTGGTACAAGGTATGGTAAACCATGGCAAACTATGGCCTGAGACCGAGATGTTGCCCGCTGGGCTTTCTAATCCAGCCCACCAAATACTGGTACAAGGTATAGTAAAGGCTTATTTCAATCCTTCTGTTTCATCCATTACGAGAATTCGACTGTGATTTCTGTTGATGGCACTAAATGGCAAAATGTGCCAAATTATCTTTGAAAGTTTAAATGTTATTCTTGTACAGTTTATTCAAATGATCCTAGGGTATAATATGTTTGAGATACAGCCAGGTTCACATAGCTCAACTAACTGAAAAAATCTTGAGAGTAGCAATCCGCAGTTAGCTGCAGTACTCCCCTTTGCTACACAGGGCTTTGTTGGAAGACGGTTCCTTAAAAGAGAGGAAGCCCTGAGAGAGACTACTTTAAAGGAACGGATGTGAGTCGTCCACATGGGGGAGGACATTGAGGGACTAACAATCTGCCTGACGGACAAACTCTGCCTGAAGAGGACACAAAAAAGGCCATGAAGGCACCACAGCGTGAGATCAAAGTCTGCCTAAGGGAGATAAAGTGGAGTTACAGGAAGCCGCATGAAAACTAAATAAAGGAAGTCTGAAAATGATCACAAGGACTGGATTTGTGGTCGGTTGTAGAAGACAGCACTGAACAAACTGTCCTTCCTGGACAACGTCAAGCCTTTAGCGTTCAAAGTTTATTTTTTAATAGCCCTTTTTTTTAAGAAAATGTAATAATCCCTTTGACACCGTGACATTATATTGTACATCTGGACATATAGGAGGTATAGGAACAGGGCAGGACATAGAACACAGCCGATGACCATCACGTTACACATTCAAAACAAAGAGGCGTAAAATTTTATTTTTAGGGCTGTTATTAGCGCAATTCCGTATTTTCGATAACAATCATGATTGGTTTTTCTTCTGATAATAAAAACCCGAAAATGCAACGCCTGGATTTTGCCCACATGATGTGACCTAAAAATAGTTGTAAAGTTAAAGTGGAACTATTATTTGTATTGGGCATAATATTGTCATTGTGTCATTTAACCTAAATGGCTGCATCTATCAGTATCAGTTGATATTGGAATTGGAATGATTTCATCGCCAATATCCGCATATGGATATCGGCAAAAAGTTAATATCAGACACCCCTAATATTTAATATGATGTGGTTTTGTATTTCTTGATAATTCCTCTACAGCTGTTACCATTTTCTAAGTCTACTTCATGTCAGTTCTACAACCACAGTTGCTACTTTTAAACAAATCTCTCATGGAGTTTATTCAATAAAGCAACTATTTTTGATGTGTAATTCTGTACACCTAATACTTCCGTACATTGATACACCTGCACTAGCCTTAAAGATATCCTGCAATTCACACACATTTATGACTTTCTTTTTTTTAACTCATCTTATGGGGCTGTTCACTGAATCTTGAATTGCCCCAAAGAGAAGCTCCCTAAAGGAGCAGTAAAATAACTTTATATCTATTGATCTACATATCCATCTGAGCCAGGAGTCACATTTAATTCTTCAAATGTCCCTTTGAGCTCTCGGGATAGTTTAAGTGTCACATGTAAATTGATGCCTTCAATGACGGACATCAGTGATCTGAGGCACAGTTGATAACGTTCGCTGTTAATGAGAGCAGTGACAGATTGATAAGGATACTTTTCCAAGTACACCCTCGTCTACTTTTAGGTCAGCCGTCTCAATGTCTAATTTTTCGCAAAATTTTAAACAAATCTCTGGGGTTTTCCTCTTGCCTAGCAGCTGCTCTATCGTTCCTCGTCCCATATATCTAGTAGTTCTCTTCAAAACATAGCCAAATGTCCCATATATATAGTAGTTCTCTTCAAAACATAGCCAAACCATCTCGGCCTGCTTTCAATTGCATTGTAAAAATCGAGGAAAACAAGTGAGGAATTCACTGCTTTCAATGGGGAGCTGTTCGGAACCTTCCACAACCGCTGTTTTGTCTTTAGTTCATTGATTTCTGATGCACAGATATGTTGTATATTTGTTTAAGCTACTTGTTCCCAATATACAGTATATATATATATATATACTTGCACAAATATGACCTGTATTTGACAAGTATACTCCTCAAAATGTTGTTTAAAGGATGTATTTTTCCAAGAGGTCCTGTACAGGTTGTGTAAGCGATCATTCAGCATTAAGGTTGCTGTAAAACCGATGTGTGTCTATGTGACTGATTAAGAGACTCCTGTAATTCCCCTTCCTCCACTGTGGAAGTGATGGGCTGTTCATCTAACTCCAGGCCACGGTCTGACAGAATTCTAATCCCACCCTAAGAAAAAGAGCTCTCAACTAGAGGATACAGGATATTTTCTTTAACTTGTTTTTGTGGAGAAAAAGATCAAGCTAAAATGACCTTGTAAACTGTGAGGTCTCTGTAATTTTCTTTTGTAAAACTGAGGCACAGCCAATTTAAAAATATAATAACAATAATTATAATTACAGCACAGTTTGGCAAGCAAATGCACGAATTGCACTTTGCTGTGCAATGTGAGAGTGAGTTGCCTACCAATAAAGATCATATTTCCAGTTGTCTGGTCCATTTAGCATTTAGTTTAACAAGGGCTTCCTGTCTTTCATGAACACTCGAAAAGCAAAGATCACGAAATCCTATTTGGAAAAAATAAAATTCAAATATAAAGTAAAAAGCAGTAATAGTAATAACATGAACCACCATAACACAGTATTAGTTTGTAAATTACCAAGAGAGTGCCAGTACAAGAGGCCAGATGGCGCGGCATTACATGAATTAATATAAATTTCTTTTTTTTTTTTTTGAGCACAAGCCAAACACACACAGCAGATACAACATAGCATTTTCACACAATGCATGTCATGATGGTGTCTTGTAATTGAATTACTTGGGTTGTAAAACAGAAACGATGTGAGGAAGAAGGGGATTCTGCATTAAAAAAAAAATAAAAAAATGACTCGGCTATGAACTTTTGCAAACAGGCTGGGGAAAGAGGGATATTTTCCCAAAGGTATCTATCACTGGAGCTTAATGGTTTTTAGGAGCACTTGTTGGAGATGACATTCTCTTTTAATGCTTAATTAATAGAGTAGAATAGCTGATGATGAATGGCCCAATAATTTTTCTCCTGGTAAGTTTTTTTTTTTTTTAATTAACATTCCCTGGTTTCTTTTGTAGGCTAGAAAGACATATATTAATATCAGGACAAAAGGAGAAACCACAACTCAGTAGAAAGTGGAAAATCGATTATTTTGGTAAAGTTTATGATTGCTAATATAAAATCATCAGTAAAAACCAAATTTGTATTCTTTGTGTGAGTTGCATATTGAAATCAAATTATATCACAGCAAACAACAAACGCGTCCTGGCCTTCTGAAATTGGTCAATGGTAATTTGGTAAATGTTGAAATGTAATGATTTGACCTTAAATGTTCTATTAAAATGAATGTGTTAATGTGATGTGCAAGAAGAACATTTTAAAACATATAAAAACCACACACGCACAAAAACACATGCTTAGGTCTTTGATAAATTTAACACCTCAAATCGCTGCATCAACTCAAAGCACAACATTTTTTGTAAAAATTGTCTCTCTCCAACTTCGCGCCAATCGTGAATCAACAACACATGTGCTAGTTAGCCTGGAGGCTAGAGCTGTAATGAACTAAAAAAAAAATCAACATCCAGCAATTAAATCACTGTATCTTCAGTGACTCTAATGCAGCAATCTCACAGTTTGTCTGGGCTGAGTCATTCTTGTCATTACAACAAATTAAATGCTGTACTGTGTTTTATTTGTTAATGTAGAGAAAACCATTGAGCTACCCCCCCTGCCTTTAAAGGCTGTGTCATTGGTGACATTTGCGACAGTTCCACAACACAAGGCATAGAAAATGTTTTAACCAACCACAGCACAATCATTGATTATTGGAGCCTGCAACACTTCAGATTTCCTAACTGCAAAAGCCAATATTATTGATCATGTTTCTGCAATTTTCACCCTGGACAAGTGTGAGCTATACCAATACCTAGATGCGAGAGATGTAGGCACAATTTCCATTTAAACTGGTCTATAAACAGTACACACTTTCATTTTCATGTTCCATCACTTTTGGTGGTAAATAGAATTGTTGAAAATATTGCAATTTAGAGAGAAAATGCACCAGCTACTTACGTGATTTGCGATGGCTATGCTCATGCCTGGTGATTGTAGTGGAGACCCGGTCGGTAGTGGTGTGCCGAGTCCACATCAGTGTAGAGTCATGGGTCGGGTTAGCTGGAGACGGGCTGGATGTTGTCACTCCTATGATTAAGGTTGTCCGTGGTACTGCAGTTGTAGTAAAACTTGATGGTCCGCGTCCATTGCGATTAACAGGATTCCAATGGGTTACTTGGCTACCAGAGGCTCCACCCCCTCTTGGGTTAGTTGTGGTTGTGGTAGCAGTGAAACGAGTTCTACCTTTTGCAACAGTTATAGTTCTAGGTGTTGGATTCCCAAGGTCCTCGGTTGGAGTGACTGTAGTCGTGGTGGTAGTAGTAGTAGTAGTAGTAGAAGTCGTGACTGTTATGGTATCAGCACTTTTAGGAATCCCACTTGGCTTTGAGAGAAAAATAGGATCCTGGCCTATTCTATTAGCATCCACCAAATCTGTTGGCACATAATCCCGGACCGTACCGACAACAATCCATTTCAGCAGCATCAGGCTCAAGCCGAGGCCAATGAATCCAATAAGTAAGGGGACCACACACAACCATGTCTGTTGGCGTGGCCAAACAGCACAACGAAGGGGACCTTGTGCCTGGGCCTGTCCCTCTCTACGGCCGGTAGCTCCAGGAGCCTCGGGTTCCTCCAGGATCACCACTCCAGATACGGCTGCTCCTGAACACTCACTCATCCTTCCTTGCTCTTCCTTTTGGTTCACTAAGGTGTTAACCCTGTACTATGTGGCATTTATAGAACATCACAATAAAGTTTTAGGATGACAATATCTGAAGGAGTTGTTGAGAAAAGGGGAGCAATCAGGAAAAAAGGCAAAAGCAGTTCACGTGATCACACAGAATTATGCGATTGTGCAACAAATATTCAGTCCAACCATGGGGATAAAAGGTGGCGAATCAGATGCATGCAAACACAAACTCGACATGGCGACATGAACACAGACAATTAGTTGAAAACTGTAGAGGTGGCGTAGACGACTAGGCACGTAGTCCATAGTTAGTCCTAGCTACATCAAAAAAAAGTCTGGATTTTCACAGATGGATAACGAGGAAAATTCAATGCGAAGATGCGGAGAAGAAAAACAGGGAAAAGACAGGTAAGTGGAAAAAAAAAACAAAAAAGTCTCTGTAGCTAATGTGTTAACACAGCATTAAAAGTCCGAAGCTTTTACCAGACATGCATCTGTCTTTCATTTACAGTCCAAAAACGCAACAGCGCTGTCTAATCGAGAAGATGAAACGTACTGAGTGGTTGTTGTTTCTTCCCCACCCTTTACTCCATCAAAGATGAAAAAATATTTCCTACTGCAGCCAGTATGGCTGAGTCAGCATGTCTACGCTCCAAAATCATCCTTTCATAACCAAATGAACCTCGGCACGAATTTGTTTCAAGTGTTCCTCCCAACACTCTTCCAAAATATGGCCAACCTTTGGTGCTCTTTTCTTCGAAGAAAAGTCAAACGTTGGATCATTTGTTAGAATCCACTTCCAATTCCTTTTTTTTTTTTTTGAGCTTCGAAATTCCAATGAGAATCCGATTAGTTTTTTTTTTAATCAAGTCAAAAGAAAACCCTTGAGACGAGCACTGATAGAGGGTAAAATTAGAGCAAGGGTGTTGTCATCCAGTTGTATCACAGGGTGGATAATTCTGTAACTGCATCTGTGTTCCTGGTCCTCCAGTCAGCTTTGGATCAAATTTCCCCAAGCTGTCCGCTCAGCACAGTACTGTCTCAGTGCACTGTCTGTTAATCCTGCAGCAAGAGCTTAGAGACCTCTTCCATCTATTTTTGAAGAACATTCCGCCACAGAGGAATCGACTGGGGAGAGAAAAAAAAAACAGAATAAAATGTGTGAAACTAAAAGAAGTGAAGGCAAAGCTTATAAACAGGAGGTCACGATGTTTCAAAAATATTCCATGGATTCCATCCTCTTTAAGTGGCGCCTTTCTTTAGTTGCTGAAAGCCTGTGCTCTTTGGAGTCATCCTGATTTGGCTGCTGGAATCCTCTGCTTGTCCTTCCCCTAGGATGCCTTCTCAGAGACGCTTATAGTTGTGTGTTGTCCACACATGCAAATCACACGAGAGGAAAAAAAAAAGAAAAGGAAAAAAGATCCACGTATCCCGTACACTATATGGACTTGTCAAAAATCAACAATGCAGCTGCTTTACCTGTGATTGGGATGCAGATGCACATACAGATGCCTCCCTGCGCTGCTGGCACTGAGAGGAGGAGAAGGAATGAAATGGGGAAAAAAACTGAGTGCAAAAGGGAGAGAGAGAGAGAGAGAGAGAGAGAGAGAGAGAGAGAGGGAG
>NC_024318.1:18001128-18003033 GCF_000523025.1 Cynoglossus semilaevis | reverse complement strand
GAGAGAGAGAGCGCCAGGGAGAGCAATGTGTGCACATTGGCTGAGCAAGACTATGAGCATAAAGCCAAAGAGAGAAAAGGGGAGAGAGATGGAGAAAAGGAGACAGAGCTGCAGGGAGGAAGAGAGCCAGAGGAGGGAAGGAGGGAGGGAGGGAAGGGAAGGGAGGGAGACAGCAGAGAGAAAGAGGCTGCACCTGCTAGATGCATCAGCACTGGGAAGCCTGCCCACCTCCGTTTGCAGGGAGGGGAGAGAGAGAAAGATGCAGACTGCATACAGAAAAAAATGATAATAGAAGAAAGCATCCAGAAATGTCTGTTAAAAAATGAGAAATGGGAGTGGAGGTGTGTGCAAAGATGAAAGCAATGGCTGGGGGGAGTGGAGAAAGGAAGATTAATAGACATAAGGGTAGGAAAAAGATGAGAGACAGAGGGGGTGGGGGAGAGAGAGAGAGAGAGAGAGAGAGACAGACAGACAGAGAGAGAGAGAGCATGCTCTGCAGATGTGGCAGTAACCTAACAAAAAAGCCCAGAGTCTAAGAGCGATCTGAACAGGGCAACAATTCAGTGAAATCCTTTAGCTACTGCATGGTCAAATCTGAAGAGTAAAGAATCGGGGAAAAAAAAAAAAAAACACAAAAAAATGTTGTTTTTATAAATGTGTCATGTATGAGTCCGAATTTTTAGACTCTTTGTGAGACATTTTGACTAGTTGCGTATATCCACACTCATAAGTCATCATTTGTCAAACTATGTTTAGTATTAAAAACCTCTCGATCCACCCTGGAAAATTCAAGGGTCTTACAGTCTGTTTCTATCCATTAAACAATATACGGCAGTATGAGCAACTAACACAGCACTGTGGTGGTCTGAAAGAATTGTCAATAATGGCACTGGCAGACAGCCACGGGGATACAAATCAAATCCAAAAGCATCTGCTCTTTCAATTCACGCGGAAGACATTTTTCATGACTGCTGAAAGCGATAGTATTATTACAGATTCATATCGCTTTAAATCTTTTTAACAACATATTTGACATCAAGCTCAAGATTTGGATTGCTATATTTTTGTCTAGTGTCATATGAGAAGAGAGGATTAAACAATGTATTTTTTTTCCCCCACATAAACAACTGCTCCTGGGTCGACCTTTATTGTGTAAAAATGATAATTTGCGGGACCATGGCCAGAATATGGAGTGATTGTTTGTCCTTCATTAGGAGCGCTGTACGCAAAGAAGAATGCAATTATTACTATTACTTTTACTCCCAATAACGGCATTATTTTCTGCCCGCTAGGCTGTTCAACTCTCAACCCTTGATGAATTTTGAAAATTAAAAAATACACAAATACTTCATGTTCAGAATATTTAAAAAAAATTATATTTCATTTAAATATAATGTCAATAATAAATATCATATATATTTGTACTTCTTTGCATAAAATCAAAGGGGAAAAACATGGACTTATTGTTACTTAGAGTTAATCATGTTATGATTGTACTGGTCTGGCCCAACTTGACATCTACTTAGGTTGCATGAAGCCCATGAACCAAAATGAGTGTGACACCCCTAGATTAAACAGTTTGTTATAAAATATATAGGTCAAGTGACTCTCGTAGTACAGAAAAACAATCGAAATGCCATAACTGGTCCCTTCATCTAAAAAATTAACCTCCCCATCTAAACATAAAAAACAATATACAATATATATATAGGTGTATATATATTTCATATAAAAAATAATAATTAAGTAAACATTTTTTATTATTATAAAAACGGTTAGAATAACCCAGCGAGGGACAGTGAGCGAGAGTGCGGCAGAGAGTCGGGGCCACCAAAGTAGGAGAAGGACTGGGAGTGAGAAGTCGATTTAGATGATAGAAAGAGAGAGAGAGAGAGAGAGAGAGCA
>NC_024318.1:17973959-18001123 GCF_000523025.1 Cynoglossus semilaevis | reverse complement strand
GGGAAAGAGAGAAACAAAGCAATTGGTAAAATAACCCAGCGAGGGACAGTGAGCGCAAAAACTGGAGCTAAATTGAGCACTCGTACTTCGATTTTTCTTCGTAAGATTTTTGGTAAGTAAATCTTACAAAAGTTGCTTACTCGTAACTTGGAAAACTCGTATTTCGGATAGCTCATATCTTGAAGCCCCACTGTAATTAGAGATGTTCCTGATGCCCTGGGCTTGCCAGGAAAATCCTTGTAAAATTCATGAATACGATAGGGTGCAGGTCAGGTGTGGGCTCCCCTGTTCAATTTTAGGACAATTGTGGCCGGTGAGTCCAAATATTTTGTCCGCGCCTGGTCCAGGATGTGGCACCAGGGCATCCAAGAATGTCCCTATCAGCTATCCTCCTCCTAGTCCTCAAGGTATTGAAACCTAGGGCCACATCAACGGTCATACAAACAGTGGAGATCGAATCCGGCGGGGAAGATTGACAGGAGGCCAAAGAGAAGAAGACATGGGCGGTGACAGCTACACAGGCACTCAGCAGAGGCATGGGAGGTTGGGTTGTCGTCCATGGAGGGGGGAAGTTTCAGTCTGACAGATGAGGTGTTTATGACTTTAAGCTTCAAACGGGTTAACACAGCTGAATGTTACTTACACAGCTATTGGGGAAGCATGTCCCCTGAGAAAAGCTTGTTGGTTAGAGATAGCAGGAGACCAATGGCGGTCAGCCATCAGTTGACCTCAGAACGGGGATACTCATAGGGCTATTCAATCTGTTACAGTGGAAGACAGAGGTCACTGCCATTCTAGTGACATGACGTCACATGAGTGAGAGCAAGGCAGGAGAGGTATGGAAGAACAAATTCAAGGAATGGGGGATTTGTTGTCCCCTAAGCCTCTACTCTGATAATGAAATGCAGAAGAATTGTTTCTGCTTGGAGGAGAGGTGATGGGAGTTTTTTAATAACAAATTTGTACTCTTGGATCCTGAACTGGTTCTGTTCCTCCTGTTGTTTTATTTATCACAGAAAACAGCCAACAGAATCGGAGTCGGTTGGCTTCATTGGTTGACTACAGTGAGAACTAGTGAAAGGAGTAGCCATTCCATTTTATCCAAATATGCATTCTTGCAAGTATAAACCGGGTACCGATACTCACACAATCTATTGAGAATCGGTTAGTCACATAAATGTCACGTGACCATCGGTGGCCTGACCAGAAGAGAGCAGTGACACCATGTGATCAGAGGGAGGCACTGGTGGCTTGATGGTTTACGGAAATGCACTTGGGTGTGGAAGGTTTCACTTTCTCTTTTATTTTCAAGTCTACTAGACATCATCACTTGTTATGACTAATATGTTATGAAAAATATAAATTAAAGTATAAAATGGCTAGTATTTGTCTGTTTTATTAGGTTAAAAATGACATAAAGTCTGGATACGCTATATGACAAAAAATGGTATTGTACTGAATACAATTCACTTGTGAGAACTGAACACAGAATGAAGAGTAAAATGCCATTGTACTGTAGGCATCAAGACTCATACAGTACAGTACTCTTTGTGCTCGTTGCATTTCAGCCCTCTGTTAAACAGTATCAGGGGGCTGTCCATTACTGGACAGAATGATGCTACCTGGACCTCAAGATAAAAAAAAAAAACTACCCTGAGGGTAGGAAAAACATGGATCGAATAACAAGACATAGGTGGAACACATTGGTAATTCATCAAAAAAATATATTTTGGGGAATATTTTCAAATAATCTGTTATAAATCTGAAAGTCTAATTTCCAGGCAAGTTGTTTGTTATAAAAATAAAGTTTTTCCAAGAAGTTATAAGTTGACTGAATGTACAATTTCAGTCGAAATTCTATGCATTTATTCAAAGACAAAAATGACACAATAAATGACATAGTAAAAAAAAAAAAAGAAAATTGAGAGCATAATTAACAGATGCTCTTATTAGTGGTCACGATTAAACATATATATGTTATATTTAAATGTATCACATGTCTGGTAAAAAAAGTAAAATTATATTCAATACACAGCATTATATTATTATATTATAAAATAAATAGAATTCGTTTTTGTTGTGTTAAATGCAGACTGTTTATGTGGTTGAAAAAATATATTGTAGGATTTTCAGTGTTCATTTTTTTTCCCCTAATACAATGAAAACACAAACAAATCTGCTAACAGCTGACTAAAATTTGAGTGACCTCTGACAATGCTGTTCTGTCCATTTTATAGTTAATGTTTTTGGTCTTTACTCTAAGGGCTTATTATTAGGTCACAGTGGAAGGGAGGACGAAATGGTTGGCCTGCATTTGTATTGATTCAGCAGAACTTAACACTGACACCAAAGTGGTGATTCAGGAAACTGATGTCTTTGGTGTTATATGCAGATTGAATAAAAAGACCAGAATGCAAAGGAGAAGCAAAGTCAATTTAAAGACATTTAACTACAGAACTATCACACAAAAAGTGGGTATATACAATTTTTCTCATGACATCACACATTGATTTTTATAAAGAAACATCTAAAGCATGTGTATAAACTTCCACTTATTCGTAGTTCGTTCTAGTGTGATTGGAGATTTTGAGCTACTTTTAAAAATGACCAGGCACAAATGATCTAGCTTCATTGAAAACCATAAATATATATTTACTAATGTACAACTTTTAAATATACACTATATGTTAGAGTACTTTGAGATTAAATGACTATACTTTTTATTATACTTGACTCTCTCTCTCTCTCTCTCTATATATATATATATATATGCATATATACATATATATATGTATATATGTATATGTATATATATGTATATGTATATATGTATGTATATATATGTATATATGTATATATATGTATATGTATATATATGTATATGTATATATATGTATATGTATATGTATATATATGTATATGTATATATATGTATATATATATATATACACCATCCCCAGTCTGAAATTAGTACACAGTCACAGTTAAAGTCACAGCCCTACTAATGACATTATAAAGATAAATGTCATGTTTACATTTTTAATGTTTCTTGGTAGATGGCATCCTTTACGCAATATCGGCAATATTCTCATATATTAATCCCTGAAAATATATGTGGCTCTAACTTCAAGTGCGTGGGATCCTCAAACAAGACGCAAAGTCTTAAACTTGGGCTCCTCCTCATATGATACAGCCATTGCTGGGTTCTGTGGCAGTTGCCATGGTTTCCTTTAATGTCAAAGTTTTACTAATGAAGGGGAGAAACACTTGGGGTTTGTTCATTGACATGAGTAGACCGCCTACTTAATTACCCTTAAGGGGTAAACGAAAGGGCTCTTTCAGCATGTTCCACAAGACGATCATGGTAAGTGAACCAAGGAGAAGGTGGAGATAAAGGTAAAGCAGTGTTTTAATAGCGGCAGTAATCACAAGTAAGACTGGAAGAACTGAAATAGTTTCACTCTCTTGCCATTTTAATTGAGTCAAAAGGTCTGTTTAAAATAATAATAATAAAAAAAAACACAGTTGGACTATTTTGACAGCACAGAATGGTTACAATTGGCATAGCACAAAAAAAAAAAAAAAAATCAAATCAAATATAAATCAAAAAACATCCTAAACAGTCGCCGAAAATTGCTGTAGGACTCTATATCTATAGATATGTATTGATTTGAAATTGATTATATATTTTTAACGATATTTTGTTTTGGTTTATATGTTTTAAATGCGTGAATTATTCAAGAAAATATCAGTATTGCTTAAATTCTGTTGCTGATCTTTAAATGTTGCCATAATCAACAAGATTTTTAATCTCTCAATGATGACCATATGTGACATAGTAGAAAATAAATGTGTCACCACATTATACAGTATATACAAACTCAGCTTTTTAAAAGGCAACTTTTCTAAATGTAAGCCCTGTTATTTTTTCAGACGGTAGCAATAGGGACAGTGGATACATTGGTAGAAGAATGTTAGAGATGGAGCTACCATGTAGGAGACAAAGAGGAAGACCAAAGAGGAGATATATGGATGCAGTGAAGGAGGACATGCAGATAGTTGGAGTCAGAGTAGAAGATACAGAGAACAGGGAGAGATGGAAATCAATGATTCGCTGTGGCAACCCCTGAAAAAAAAAGGGACAAAGCCGAAAGAAAAAGAAGAAGCCTTGTTATTTTTTGTTTAGAGCTGCGATCCCCAACCTGTTTTGTTTAATGGATCGGTCAGTTGGTACTGGTCGGTACTGAGGAATGGTAGTGCCACCCCGTTCATTTTAAAGCAGTTCTTCTCAAATAGGAGGGGAGTGAGTTGCCAGGGTACAAATGGAATATGGCGCGCCGGACATACAGTAAGTGTACCACTGCTTTAATGCATGAATCATAATAAGCCTCCAGTCACTAGGTGGCAGCAACATATATAGTAGTGTACAGATAAGAAAATACATATTTTTAGGTTCTCAATAGTATTTCAAGTCGTGGGAGTGTTGATCCAGGAGCACGGGGAGCGTGAAAACATTTCTGTCCCCAAGGGAGGGGGGGGAGGGGGGGCGTGGCCAAAACTACCCCAAGGGAGGGGGGGGAGGGGGGGCGTGTCCAAAACTAATTAAGAACATTTGGTTTAAAGGATCATTACATGGTTGAGGTAAAGATGGTTAAGAAGGTAAATAAATAAAAGATCGTTTAGACTCTAATCTGCTAGTATTGGACTCTGAAAGATAAATTTAACTGGATAAGCTTTAAATGACTCAAGTCAATAGAAATGACTGGATTCCCTCTAAATTAAGTAAATGAATAATTATTTCTCTGCAGCCCGGTACCAGTTGAACCATGGACTGGGGGTTGGGGCTGCAGAGTGTTGGGATAAGAGAGGGAAAATAGCCAGAAATACTTTGCCGTTTGATTAAAAATGTAGCTGTATCATGAGTCAAGGCAATACTTCTCAAATAGTGGGGCTTCCAATGGAATATGGCACACTGGACATAAGTGTACCACTGCTTGAATGATAACAAGCCACTAGGTGGCAGCAACTTATACAGTGGTTTGTACAGATAAAATATACATGTTATCAGGTTCTCAACAGTATTTCAATTCTACGGGGTGTGGGTTGGCGGGAGCCCCAAGGGGGGACATTATAGAAAATAATTGAGAACCACTGAGTTAAGTGTGATGTATCATATATCATATATGATGTATCAATGTATCATAGTGAGTACAGTTTTGGGCAAACTTTATGACACGCGATCATAGATCAAGATAAAGATAAATCATGCATAAAGGCTAAAGTGCTACGCCATCTATTGGGTAAACATGGGTATTGCAGGGAAAAGGCAGAAGAATAATGATAATATAAACAAATTATAATTTGGAAAAGTTTGGCGGGCCGGATTAAAAAGCTGAACGGGCCGCATCCGTCCCCCGAGCCTTAGTCTGCCCCTGCCTGGGCTAGTATTTTTATTCTTCCTTTTTTCTGTAATTGTCTTAGTGATTGTCATATGCTGTTAGCAACACAGGCTTGTTTTAGTGATTTTACTGCAAGGACCATAAATCTGCTTCCTTAAAGACATCCTTTGGCTTCTGTGTGCGTTTTGGTTTGTGCCATGGGGGTTATTGAATCAGGGCTGCAGCTGTGGGACTGACCTCCTTGGTTTATTTTCAATGTCCAGCTTTGATCTTTATTTTGTCTGTCTTTGCAGTGCTCCCACCCCACAACAGCCAGTAACCCCCTGACCCCACTGGCTTACACAAAGAAAGCTGACCTGAAGTACTAACTTAGGGTTCAGAGACAAAAAAATATATTTTTTATAGCTTTAAATATAATCTATAATTACAATTTTTATAATTACAATTTTATATATAAAACATTTTTTTAACATGAAGAGTTTGTGTATTTCTAAAATTAATCAAGTGGGCCGAATTGAAACCTGAAGCGCGCCAGTTTCAGCCCGAGGGCCATATGTTGGACACCCCTGCTTTAAGATAACGACATAAAATAGATGGCCTTAAGAAGAGAAGTAGATGAACACAGGCGATTTATATGCAGAAGAACTTGATTCTTCTGTATCATCTACCATCCTCTGTACAAGTTGTGTTATAAAACATCACATATAGTAGGCAGTTTCTTGTGCTGGTAGAGTTCGTCCTGGCCCACCTTAGGTCACTGGTGAGATCCTTCAACAACCAATTACAGTTTTCTTTGCAGCCTATCTGAAGGTGTTGATAAAACTACTATAGTTCCAGTCCAAATGCTCAAAACTCTCACTAGGAGAGCTTGATTATTGCAATGTATAAAATGCTAAAAAACAATAAATTTCTTCCTGTTTTCTTCATACTAGTTTTTTGTTTTGTATTGTGGACTAAATCCCTGAGCATTCACCCAATCACTTCAGTAACAATAGTATCAACCAAATTCACTGCTCTTCGTACAGATAGCCTGGGGTCAAAGGTGGTATAGGATAATGATCCGTACTGGCTTGGGACTGGTGTCATTATTTATCTCAACTGATGGGAGTCTGACGGGGGGAGGTGTCAAAGTTGCATTTTCTTATCACCTAAGTTCTGTTTATTAGGCTCAAGGGAAACAATCACACAAAATGAAATGGTGGTCGGTAAGCATAGTTCATATACAAAAAGAGTTGAATGGAAGCAGTGTTATACAACACAGATGGGAAAGAGCAGGTAATCAATGAGACAGGAAGCACAGTTTCCAGAGCTAGAAGAGGAAGTCTTTTGTAGAGAAACGATGCATTTAAATATCCCTTAATGATGAGACCAGTAATTTATTCAAAAAAATAAATTAGGGAAAGGCCCATTGCTACTAACAATCTATTTCCTCTTTCAGTGGCCTATGGCACATTCGGGATTTGGGAATGATCTATACAGGAGTAATTGTTTTGCTTGTTGTTTTTCTCGATTGAGAAGAAAGGTTTGCCATTGCCAAAACCCCCTTTTTTGCCCAGATCTGCAGGTTAGGTTTTTTTTTCTTTTTTTTTAATCCCATGGCTGAGGTATAATGTCTTATCTATAAGAGCCCTTTTTAAATCCGAGGTACTCTTCCATGGCAGCCATAGAAATGGCTTTGAAACAAGATCTGAATTATACTTTTATACAGGACTTACGTGACTCGATACTTGATCAAATGCACTCCTACTCTTCAGCTCTAGACCAGGAGTGTCAAACTCATTTTGGATCAGATGCCGCATACAGCTTGATTAAATGTCAAGTGGGCCGAACCAGTACAATCATAACATAATTACCTTAAATAACAGTAGGTCAGTGTTTACCCCCATTGTTTTTGTGCAAATAAGTACAAGTATATTAGAAATTATTAATATTTCATGAAATACAATTTGACTAAACATCACAAACATGAAGTGTTCGTGCATATTTCCACTTTCAAACTTCATCAGTGGGCCGAACTGAACTTTCTAGTGGGGCCTGTTTTGGCCCGCGGGCCGGATGTTTGACATCCCTGCTCTAGACAAACACTCATGCTAAGTGTTGTATCACATCCCCATATCTAAAACATGCACTATTTTTTACTCTTCAAGTCATTTTTGGACATCGGTCTTCCATACTTTGCCAGAGACCCTTTATCGTCTAACTCCTGGTCTAGAATTTATTAATTTGGGATAGTTCCAGATTTGCCTCGAATTATACGTAACTTTCTGCGTTTTTGCCATCAGCTCACTCGGCAATCTCTCTTAAGGTGGAAGGATCCAGTTCTTCCCGCCCATTCATATCTGCTCGGAGACACGATTTCTTGCACGAGGCTAGAGAAGATTAGACACACTATTGAAAAATTATAATATAATTGTAGTTTTATGAGAAACCCAAAACAATCATTTCTGAGTTGACACCCTATCCCTTTTTTTGTAGTTTTTTCTTCACTTTTAATTCTTTTTTAATTACTATGTACTGCTATTCCCCCCAAGGGTTGTTGTACATAATTATTGTTACTGTCTAGCCACAATTTGGTCAATGGCTGTCTGTGTGTATCCACGTGCGGGTTTTCATCATGGGTGGATGTTGTTTAGAAATTCAAAACATTATCTTCCTGTGCTTCATATATTGTCGTCAATACTAAGACCTTTAAAACAACGAAGATGAGATGTTATCTCTGGAACTGTTATTAATGCACAGCAGAGGTGTGGACTCGAGTCACATGACTTGGACTCGAGGCATCAATTTGATGACTTTAGACTCGACTTGACAAAATGTAAGGAGACTTGCAACTCGACTTGGACTTTAACATCAATGACTCGTGACTTCACTTGGACTCGAGCCCTTTGACTCGACAAGACTCGATACTTTCTCCAAAACCCAAAGTGATCTGTGTAAATATATTATTATTTTGTTTAAAAGGACTCGAAACAGAAACGTAAGGACTTGGGACTTGACTTGACACTTTTTAGTCTTGACTTGGACTCGACTCGACTTTACCTGTCTTGACTTGAGACTTGACTCAGACTTGAGTGCAAAGACTTGAGACTTACTTATGACTTGCAAAGCAATGACTTGGTCCCACCTCTGATGCACAGCTAATTCATTTACTATGATATATTTTTTTTATTTATATAGGATCAGACTGTGTAGTTTCTATATCTGACAAAAGTAATAAAAGAGTAAAGTTGAATCATATAAAACCCTTAAAAAATACTCGGGGTTCTTTGCACTCTGCTCAACAAAAGCAGTGGGGGCGCTTGATTGACAAATCATTCCGAGGCCCACCCTCAAACTCAGCTGTCAATCAAACTTTGAGAGGGCGGCACAGCGTTATGGGAGCCAAGAATAGCCTTTCCACACCTCGGGCGTTGTTCAGTGAGCGTGTCAGGAATATGGTGTTATACACTGACACTGGACTGATCTGCCTCTTCTACTTATATACTATATGATAATGTAATTAACAAAATCTTAGTAATTGCTGTCTCAAATACTTATGTAGATTTAGAATGTGTCCCATGTTTTATGAACATTACTTAATACATTTTGTTAATATTTTTTGTTTATTTATGTGTAATTCACAAAATTCCATCTGAATAATGTGTGATTTTTTTTTTTTTTTTGCTTGTTTGTTTTGTTGTCGAGTGGCATTTCCATTATTTCTTTACATCTATACTGAAAAAAAAGTGATGTCAATCTACCCTAAACTTTATCTCGTATTTATTCAGTCTCTCTTAACTGCAGGGTTCACTTGCAGTAGGAGCACTGCACCAGGAAAAAAAACATTAGTACAAATACAATACAAATAAGACTATAACACCAAGCTAATTTGTTTTTGATTCGGCGTGCTGATACTTTTACTTTGTGTCTTTTTTGTACACACACTACAAACCACGAGTAAATATAATAACGTTGAAATGTATCAAATCAAATAAAGCAACGGATGGAACATACAGAAGATAGTCATACTAATGTGGTGAAAAATCTCTGAATGCCTGGTTTTTAAACCGCATTGGGAAAAGATAAAAAGGTACATTCATTACACCTGACCCAAGTGGAGCCTGGACAGGAGCTGACAGATGTATGCCTCCAAGCTAACTGCTGTCAGCACTCTCTGCCGAGCAGTCAGTTTCACCTGATCAATTTGCATTTCTTCATTTGTTGCCCCATTTTTTTTTTTTTTTTTTTCATTTGACGCAGTTGAGTTACCGTGAGTTATTCCTGGGTATTTTAGTCTGTAGCAATTAATTACATGTCTCACATTTGCTGCAATGGGACATTAAATCCCTACTTAAATTTAATACATTTAATTAATTGTCAACAACTGCTGTAGTGATACAGACGTGAGGCAGAAAAAAAAATGTCTTGACTTTTCAAGCCAACTGAAAAGGCTGAAAATTCCATAATTGTGATTTTTCTTATCTGTACAAACCATTGTATGAGTTGCTGCCACCTAGTGACTGGTGGCTTGTTATCATTCAGGCATTACAACAGTGGTACACTGTCCATCGTGCTATATTCTATTGGAAGCTTCTCACTCCCAACCCCTACCAAGCCCCCCGGGGGGTCTGCCCTACTACTTAAATAGTACAGTAAGAAGATTATTGTTTTGCGTCAGTGATAACGATTGCATTGCATGATGTTAGTGTTTTCTCATGGTAGCTACTCGTCTTACAGTCCATACAGTCCAAAAACATGCTCAATGGAGATATGGGACACTAAACACTATATCACTCTTTAGTATAATTTTTTTTTTTCCTTCTGTCTAACATCATCAGTTAGCCAGTGTTTCAGCATTGCAAACAAGTCGGAGCTCAAAGCTGATCCCTCATTTAATCCCACACCCACTCCCAACCTATTTGATACTCTGACTGCACACATCACCACCATCTCTCTCTCTCTGCTCTGCCTTACTTAGCATACTTGTCTGCCACTCCTGACGTCCTCATTCGGTGTCACATTTCCTATTCAGACACTCTTGTTCATGTTTGCTCCCCTATCCACGGAGACAGAGTGCAGCGACACTTGAAACACTGACAGTGTAAAGGCAGGTATGCATTCACTAAAAGATTCATTAGATACGGAAATGTTGCTAAATACAGTTATATTCCAATGTGGCAAGTTACCTGACTTGCCACCCAAGTCTAAACAAACCCAATTAACCCTTTCATGCATGACGGTCACTACAGTGGACAGCTATTAAAATGTCATTTTCTATGATAAGAATAGGTTTTGATGGCAGTGTTGCATATAAGCCTCTACAGTGGACGCCTGAGAATCCACTGTAGAGGCTTATATGCAAGCTAACATTGAGTGGAGGGACATAATCTATTACAGTTATGAAACAGGTTTATTATTATTATTATTATTATTATTAATATTATTATAACCAACACTTCAAGAACCTTTTGTATGATTACCTGCAGTTAACAATTACTAAAATCAAAAGGCACATGAACATCTGCCTGTGGGTAGGACACTACCCATAGTAAACCGTACCTGCAAGTGGGAAATTTGAAGTAGGCCAATCAGAATCAGCTCAAATGTAGCAAGAGTTGCACAGAAGTTAATTTAGGACACGGCATGCACAAAGGATGAGTCATAGACCGGCTGTGCCTAAATGGTAACAAAAAGTGGGAAGCTCACATTCACAAGCAATGTAAACATATTATTAGCAGATCAATATAAAATACTTTATTCTTAATTTAACCTGTATATACACAGGGCTAGTTTTGGTCTGGTCTAGGCCCTAAGGTAATCTCAGAAGTACTTAAATAAATGTAACTGGATTTTTGCCTTAAGTTTTTCTCCCTTGTTTTTTTTCACAAAGAAGTACAAGTATGTTAGATACATGTTGATATTTATTGAAAATATAATTTACTAATATCTTGAACATGAAGTGTGTATCTCTTTTAGTTTCAAAATTCATCAAGCTGGCCACATTGGACCCCTAGCGGACAGGTTTTGGCCTGCGGGCCATATGTTTGACATCGCCATTGCTTTAGATGTGCATAAATGTGCATGTTTCCCCCTTCTCTCCAGATCTGTAATAGAGAATTTTTTCATTTGGAACCCAACTTTAGTTTTGTGGAAACATTGACCCTAAAACAACCGAAGCTTAATATTATAAACACTTATAGCCTACCCTAAATTAAAATTCAGTTCAATCTGTTTTGTTTAGATTTTACTCAACAGACGTAACATTGTAATTGTCCAAAATGTCTCTTTATCTGTAGCCTTTTTCAAGTTCCTTTCAATGTTTTAATCTTTTTTCACAGGCCAACAACAAAAGAACAACCAAAACTGTATGTGCTACAACATAGCACATACACCGCTAACACTACAAATCCCGCCTGTATATAGTGGCTATATACTGGCAGTCCAGCTCTAATACACATTTGATATGATCTCACGGGCCAAATATAATTACACCATGGGACAGATTTTTGGACTGAGTTTGACACCTGTGCTCTAGACCTTTACCTCTAAAGAACGTACAGTATAGCCTACCCTAAAATAAAATTCAGTTCAATCTGTTTTGTTTCAATTTTACTCGAAGACATTGTACAGACGTAACATTGTAATTGTCCAAAATTGAAAATAATAAAAAATAGAATAACCACTGCTCCTCTTTTCGTTGGAAGGCCAATGGGATATTATCTAGCATTAAAGGCTTATAAAGGACAGGGAGACAGCCATTTACTTGAGCTGTGAGAGGATGTAACTGATAACCTTTACCCAGAAGACTTCTAAATGTTCTGATACCAGAGCTGAAAAAAAGGGAACTGGCCTTATCTGTCCCGCAGCTACATTCACTCCCTTCCAATATTTCAGTTTTTCAATCACTGCTTATGTAAGAAGGAATTCAGAGCATGGCCCTGACCAAAAGAACAGGTTTCGGTGTTGAAATGAGTATGAGTGTGAGCAAGACAAAGCGCCTTTCAAAAGACCTTTGAAATACTGCTGTCGCTCTCTCCCACTCATGCAGAATTTGTTATTTTTTATTAGAGTCGGAATTTTTTCATTTACATCACTTTTACTTTAAAACATGTTCGAACACAGAACGATGAAACAAAAGTAAGGATTTCCAAATACTAAAATGTGATGGTGTTTTAAGGAAAGATTTTTTCTACGAAATGGCTAAATAAATGTATATACATATTTATACTATTTTTCGCTACTTTACTCAAATGTTGCATTCGTCCTGTAGTTATTTAAGTGTTAGGTCCAGGTTGACTTTGGCGATACACAGCGTTCCAGGTCATTTCGCTGGGAAAACTACATTTTGCTGTTATGTTAGCATTGGTTAAGTATATAATTATTATTTATTATATTATTATTTGATTCAAATTTTTTCTGGCCTCAAAACTCTTTGGTGCAGTTTGACTTTCGATAGTAGCCTTAATACACTTTGAATGGAACCACCTTAGGCCGATTTCAATACTCCAGTAAGAAGGTTATTTGAAAATTCCCGTGGTAATGTGCCATCGAAAAAAGTCCAAGAATTGCCATGCTGTTTAAACAGCACTCAAAACAAGCATTCCTAATGTGTGTGCCACTCAGATTTCTTCAGCCTGTGGAATTAGGGGAAGCTCTCTATGCGCAACAATTGTGGCCCCTTCATAGTATAGCAGTTAGCAGGCCTGCTTTGCAAGCAGAAAATGCTCAGTTTAATTCCCAAAGGAACCACTTGATGCCTCTAAAGGACCGCTTGGTGCCTCCTGTCGCAGCAGATCTGCTGTTAACACAAGAATTAAAACTACTTTCTAGTTCTGGCCATTTATACCTTTGGTCATAGTCAGCCGTATATAACGTAACAGTCTATACAGAGCCGCTGTTACAGCCTCAACCAATCTCTGCCTCAACACTCTCTCTCTAACATAAATGACAAACACATCAGTAAACAACATGATGGGCAGGACAGGAGATGACATCACAACAAAAGAACTGTTCTTATACAGCGGTTACGTCAGTGGTTCTTAATTAAATTCTGTTACGCACACCCTTGGGGACAGAAATGTTTTTATGCCCCCCCCCCACCCACAACCCCACAAATTGAAATACTATTGAAAACCTAATAATGTGTATTTCTTATCTGTACAAACCACTGTATGAGTTGCTGCCACCTAGTGATTGAAGGCTTGTAATAATTCAACCATTACAGCAATTGTACACTTATGTCCAGCGTGCCATATTCTATTGGAAGCCCACCATGCCCCCCCCCACCCCTCCAGTACCTCACCCATTATTGTAGAACTACTGAGCTAAGTGTACATTTTGCCATACAAAGTATTCTTAGATCAACAAAGAAAAAGAGAAGATCATTCTTTGAAGTGAAAGCCCAAAGGGTTTTATGGTTCTTGTAGACAACTATTGTTGACACAATGCTGCGCAAAATAATGCTCCAAACCCTGATATTCACATGTTGCCTCTCACATGTGAAAGAGCACTGGTGTATCCCACGGTTTTCCACTTCAAGAATGCCATTTGGCTCTTTGACTTCCAACATGGCATCATGGGAAATCACATGTTTGGGTCGTGATGGAAGTTGTATGTTTATACTGCGTCTAATTTCCCGATCTGCTGCCATTTGATCTGTTGAGATTTACGCGCCATCTGTCCGAAATAGATTCTCTAACTAAACCAGCACGCTGCGGCAAACTGCATCTCAACACATCTGGGACGTTCCTGAGATCTCTCATTGGTTATATTGGCAGCTAAATGCAGCTAGCGTTTCCAGTCAAATATAATTAATAATAATAATTGGAACTTTTATTTATCACACATTGGAGAAAATGTTGAAATATGGAGGTAAGGTTTTAACTGCAAGCATGGAAACATTTCACATATGACACATTTTTAGTCGGCTATGCAGCATTAATGATGGCAACCTCACATCAATAAAGCAAAAGCATAGAGGTCAAATTCAACGAAGATATGAAAATTGACCTACCTCTACGAACAGATGTTTTATCTAGATAGTTAGGCAACTGTGACGATCCCTCCGTCTGGGCACTCAGTGGATTGGACCCAAAAGCAGAAACACTGATACTGCCATTAAGTGCACAAAGTTTATTCCGTAACGTTCTGACATAGAGTGAACCGTGAAAAACTCCAGGACGTGAGGTGAGCATCCATGTGGCAATGAGAAATCCCAACAAATCGCAGTGCGCAAACTCCCTCCACACTCTGTGACTCAGCCACAGGTGTGTGATGCCCATCCAGGTAATTGCAGCACCTGGAAAGAGAACAATGCAAGCATGCTCACACTCACAGGTCCAACAAACAAACCAACGCTCAAATCCCTCAGGCCTCACAGCAAAAGCATCTGTCAAAGTTAGTCAAAGCCATTACATATGGTTAAAAAAAAAAAGAATGCAGTCTGAGCCCTTATATTACAATGAAAGCACCAAAATCAAAATTAGGGTTGCTCAATTTAACTTTGAATATGACATACAAAAAAAAAAAAAAAAAAAAAAAGAAAATTACGGCATGCAACACATCCAACTGTCATATAATCAAGTCATAATATTGACGCATTTTAAAGTCACTTAAAATCACTTTCCTGTGTAATTTTGAGGGGTTCTTTGTTTGGTGGATTAATATAGAGACTGCATCACTTTTCAAAAAGGGTATTTAGTATTGGGTTTGAAAAAAAGATTGTCATGACGTTAGGAAATGTTGTGTAAGTCGACAGTTACTATGCGTTTCGTGTGACTTTGAAGATGCCAGAGAAATGCCAGCATTCTCATGATTTTTATTTTTATCTGCATAAATTATTTGAATTTACATTTAGGTTGTTTTTGTATGCCGTTTGTATGTATACAGTATATAACCTATTTTCCTGATTATAAGTCGCTCTAGAGAATGTGTTCAGTGTTAAATTAACAAACGTGTGAAATAATATATTTTTAATATGTCGTACCCGAGTATAAGTCGCACACCAGCCAAAGGATAAAACGAAGTGTGACTAATAGTCCGGAAATAATTTATGTGTGTGTATATATATATATATATATATATATAGAGAGAGAGAGAGAGAGAGAGAAAGAGTGCATTTTCAGTACTGAAAGAAATTTGGAAGGAAAATTTTTTATATGACTTGTTAACAAGCTGCTAAATAGGCTTACCATGCAAAACCTGCAGCCTACAGAAATCCCTGACTCAAAACTCAAGGCAACTATTGAGGTTCACTAATAAATAAAAAAATATCAAAAGCATAAAAGAAAAAAAATGTAGATGAGAAAAATTTAGTGCAGCTTGCAGCAATACTCCCATACTTCTATTCTGACACTACTCCTCTCCCCGCGTGCTGCTCGAAAATTGGGTGAGTTTGCACTGCTTTTACACTTTGTCATCTTCTAGTAGCAGTCATTACTGCATTCAGATGATGCTGTTTCAAGCAAGTTCTGTGTTTGATGTATTACTAGCATCAAAAACAATTTTGACAGGATGATTTTTGTTGTTGTTTTTTTTTCCATCTTTTTCAATCACCTTTCACCACTGCTACAGAAGTTCACTGGAAGACTCAAGTGTTTCCTAATATAGTTCCCCAAACACATGGCTTCCATTTGCCATACCAAGCCTATTCGGATCAGTCCTCGAGAAGCAATTGGGTTTCATCAAAAATGTTCTCGGGGAAGTACATGCAATCTTTACCTAGGTATTTGTACTGAATATGCTTTACAGTGCAGCTCAATTTAAACACTCTTACAGTTACACCACTATATATTTATATAACTAGAGAGTTCAAGGCATAGCGCTATGGGTGTAGCGTAGGTTAGCGCTATGCTAGCGATGGGCAATGCCAGAATTTTTTATTTAGTAATTACATTTTAATCCTAAATATTACCTACCTAAATAGTTATAGACACATGCACTTTTTACATGTATTAATTCATCTCAATACTTTATGAGCATAAATGATACTCTGTCGATACTTCGTCGTGTGAGTGTCGATGTACCGATACCTCAGAATCATTACTCCCATCACATAGCCAACCTATCTTTCAAAAGAGTTGTAATCACATCTCCTGACAAATGGAAATGTTTTCACAATGCTTAATTTTTCTTCGTTAATCTGTGGGATCAAAAAATGCAGGCGCAGTCATTCCCTGAGAAACACAATCCTATTTTCAATGTAGGAGTAAAGTGGGAAATATATATTTATTAAACAAATTGGTTTCGTATTAACCATGATTCCTTTGCTTGCTCCAGAGTTGAATTAAGTGGATTGTTCTTACGTGACAACACTAAGCAGTTGTGATTTATAGACCGAGTTTAACAATGACTCAATAGTTCCTGCACGTGAAAAGATCAAGCCTGAACGCCACATAAGCAAACAAGTCTGCAGCGATACTCTGTTCCACAAACACACCAGTGGGTATGTATGTCAAATGGGTCCTTTGTGGGATAATGGTTGGCTTCAGCATTATCATATTCTAGGGACTTCTATAGAATATTCTGCACCGAGGAGATAAGGATTGTACAGATGGTGCCCAGCAGAGGTCTGGTTTCTTGTATCTACATAAATGCTAATATTCCAATTGCGCTGACTCTGAGACATCCAGACTGCCTTAGGAGGGTGATATAAAAAAAATAGCTCCATAATTACAGGCAATATAGACATGCACACAAGGGCACTTTCGCACACAAACAATTTTAAATGTGTGCTGTTAATAAACCCAGAAATCAATTGGATGAAAACCGGAGGAACAGAAATTATTACTCTGACACACGTTACAAAGCTATCAGCTAATACATGAAAAGATACCACTAAAACCATGTACGTATATGTTTTTGCATCCAGTAAATGCATGTAGAAGGACTATTTTTTTTTATTTGTTAGTGTTTATCAAAAAGGATATGGCTAATTGGCTATGGCTTGTCAGTTGTTTTCTGCTATCGGCCAACCGATATTATCCAGATATCCAGATTAGTCCAGATATTTGCGTAATTGTGTAATATCTTAAGTTACTGTTTTTTCCTCCGATAATGAAAACCTGATAACGCAATGCCTGGGTTTCACCAGATGATGCCGTATATGAAAGTGAAAAGGAATTATTGTCACTGATGTACAGCACACCACTGCACACAACGTGTACTCTGCCTTTAACCCAGTACTACTGGGGTGGGTCGGGATGAGGTGCCAGGAGGGGGGGGGGGGGAAAGGGGCACACGGGGAAAAGGGGGACACCTGCTCAATATTTCAATTTGGGAGGTGAGGGTGGTGAAAATATTTCTGTCCCCAAGGCGGGGGCATGACAGAAACATAATTGAGAACCACTGCATTAACCCATCACCTTTGTGAGCAGGTGGCTATTAACTTCCTTGACTACTAGGCCACCACTGCTCCACTATATCAGTATCAAATATTGAAATTGGAAAATATTGGACGATATTGAAGTATCGGATATCTTCAAATCTTTTAAAATGTCTTTATTCTTTTTTCTTCAGTTTGGGTTTTTGTAAATGTCTCACATTGTTAGTATTGCTCATTTACTAAAACACAAATGCACTGAAATGGTTTGTCTATTGTTTTGTAGTGGTAGTCTCTAGTAGTCATTCTCGTCCTCAATGTACTTGTAACAGATCAGTAGTTAGTTTCCTGGTATGTCAGCCAGTTCAGATGTCGTCCTGCAGCTGTGGTGAACCGACGCAAAAAATCAAAACATTTTTCCTCACGAAGAATATGACAAGTGACTAAATGCGGATGTCATGCTGGGACGTGTCATTGTTGGTATTGTCCCTCCCTTGATGTGCTCTTGCAAAAACAAACAACAACAAAAAAAGAAAAAAAACGGAAAAAAAATCCTTCCTTTAGTGGTTTTTTTCTCGTTATAAAAAATTCCATCAATATTTAATGCAAAACTGCCACTGTATACAATGTTTGAAATTAGTGTAGCTTGTACTAGAACCCATAAATGCGTAAACCAACAAGTGCCTCACAAATACAAGGCATGCAGGGAACATTAGGTTAAGGAAAGCAGAGGGACCGCTGGCAGCCAGCCTGTGTCAATGGCTTGCTAACAGCAGCTGTGATGTTTTAAGAACTACTCATTTTCAGCCGTAATGTTGCCGAAATGTTATGATTTGCAATTATGTATTTTGAAAGAAACAGCAACCAACAATTTAGGAAATCGGTTGCTTTAAAAAACAAACATGGCTGCAGCTGTTTAATGTTGTTAAGATGTGATTTTTGTGTTGTATGGTTTTTTTACCATTGTTTTCTTCACATCCTCTTGTAGAATCTATAAAGTTCATCGATGAGCTGACAAGCAGAGTAGCATATGGGTATATGTACAGAATATGAGGTCCTGCAATAACCCTTAAAACACCTACTCTATTCATTTCTAATCACATGATTGAACCTGATGTAATTTTGGTCATGACTAAATAATTTGCACGACAGCGTTTGCAGTTACATGTTTGTCATAGTGTTCAACCTTCCTCCAGTAATGTCCATACATATGTTTCATTAGATATATTTTTGAGGAACCAATCAAGTAATGACTGCGTTGGTATATTCATTATGAAAATCAACTTGGTAACAGAAAGTTGCATCATATATTATAGAGGTTCCCAAAGTGCCCCCTAGGGGGTACAGTGCCATTGTAGGGGGCGCGGATGAAACAAATGAAACTTAACAAAGCTGTATATATTTAACAAGAGAAAAAAAAAATGGATTGGTTGAAGGCGGTATAGAATGAATATCTGATAATAATACTGCAAGGGAGGTTGTTATTTTTAATTCTCACTTTTGTTCGCACTGTCAACCATTTGATCTGCTCCAAGCAACAGTAGCAGCCCTGCATAGTGTGCCCCTCCTCCCGGCCATTCAACACATAAAATCTCCACTTCTGCCAACTGAACAAATATGGCAATGCTAGCATAAAATAGAGTTTAATGTGCGTTTTTTTTTTTTCAGGGTTGGGAATAGTGGAGGGCAAACCAAAAGGTTTGGGAACCACTGATCTACAGCTTTATCCAAGAACCTACTGAAACAGAAGCAGGCATTTAGTTCTCTCTCAAATTTTTGCATTAAATATTCTTTGGAACTGTGATCAAATATAGTTTTTATAACATGTAATATTACCAAAGAAATGATTCTCCTATCAGAAGCTAGGTCCTGTTTAGGTGGCTAATCCCGCGTATGTTTTAACAGACCTAAAAAATGTCTTGCGGTGTGACCATTGCAGATTGTTTTTCCATCCTAGATTTAAGATGTTCTTGTTTATATTTGTAATTTCAAATGAAATATATTTGAAATTAATGGCATAGCTCTATATTCTGCCTTGTGGCCTTGACAGTGATAACAGGGACTTTAGGGGAAACTTATTTTTCTTATGTTAGCTTTAAAGGGATGGCTCGATAGAGATTTTTCATGTCCGATATCGATCCTGCAACTTTGTGTATCTGACTGTACCGAAATCAATCTGGTACCTTCTTTTCTCCTCCAGCGTGCTGCAGGATGATGTTGCTGAGGCAATAGCGTTCCCGTTTACGGCATGTCATGCAAAGTTTAGTTGAGTATTGGAGGTTAGGTATCGAAAAGGAGGGACTATTGATGTCTTCTTTTTCGATGACCAATCCTGAGAATTTGACCAATATGGGACCAATACTGATCCTAAGTATCAGACTGCACTATCCCTAGCACACAAGTATTCCCTTTTTTTTTTTTGTTTTAATATCTTAAAATTCAAATTGCAAATACTTAAAAACCCATTGAACATACAGTCTGTGAGATACAAGTGCCAATAAATGAATTCATATGGTAACAACTCAAAGATCTCCCATTCCCCCACTCTAGAAACCAGAATGACCTTTAACAGTGCAGGCTCGTGGAGGAGTATGGCATTTTCATGACGGATATTCACTCTTCTTTTGAATGTTAACAGTTACAGTTGTTTTTGAAATAAACCTTTATTGTTGATGTGGTGTCGGGTCTTGCAGGATGTGAAAAAATATTTCTAACTGCCTTTTTGACCTTCTTTACACACATTATCATTAAATATGCATGCTATAGCCCCTAATGCAATTTGATCTATCAAAAGTTCAGTATGTACATTGAAGGGAAGAAAAAAAAAAACAAAGTCATATGTCAATTTGTTGTTACCTGGCACCTAATATCTGTTAGTGACAATTCATGAAAAAATGGACTGGGACCACATCCTTAAAAATACAGAGGAAGCAAACGTTAATACTGTACTTAAGACAAAAACTACGATGGAAAGGTTGACACAACAGCCAGGGAAATGGTGATCATTTAAAGTTTGAAAAAAAACATTTCTGAATTAGAAGCATCCGGTTATTTTCCAATTTCGGTTTTCCCAGTTGTAAAATAATTTCTTACAAAAGCAGATCCTTTTGAATCTTTAATATGAAAATACAGTGATCCCTCTCGTATCGCGGTAGTTGCGTTCCAAGACTCACTGCGAAAAGGGAAAATCCGCGAAGTAGAGGCAAGATAGTTAGATATTATTTACGTATATATTTACTCTTTACGAACCTCCCCCACACTGTTATCAACCCTCCCTAGACTGTATTACCCTTTCCCACACGATTATATACACACAGTGGAGTTGTATAATGGAAATATAGGACATGCATATTACGTAAATAAATGAAATACATGACGCAGCAGAGGTTAGCGTTCAGCTGCAGGAGAAATACAAAGTGAACAAACAAAGTAAACAAAGGTACCAGCGTTCCTTTTTGCTATATTTGTACTGTTTAATTTTTTTATCTTAGAAAATGTTTTTTATCACAAAAATAATGAAAATATTGGAAATATTAAAAAAAATTACCGTAAAATACTGCGATATAGCGAATCTTCCACGGAATGGATACAAAAAAAAAATCTGTGATGTACTGATGGAGCAAAAGGAGAACCACGATATAGAGATGGAATACTGTACTACAATTCCATCGAAGTTCTGCTCATCCTAAATGATTGAACATTTAACTGTTTACAGGCTGTTTAGCCTTAGTTTTAACTGTACTTTACACAATATCTAGCAGAGAAATTGCGTTTGATTTGGTTGTGAATTAAAATTATACAGATTAAAACCATGTGAGAGGAAATAGATGTGCACCAGGAAAGAAAAAAAAAAATCAGGTTCCACAACAATAGAAAAAGTAAAAATAGTAAAAAAAAAGAAGGGCTGTTGTCTTATTGAAAAAATCAGGTTCCACAACAATGAAAAAGAGGTAAAAAAAAAAAAGAAGGGCTGTTGTCTTATTTGGACAGTTGTGAAATACCTCTTAGTGTATAGTTAATGCATTTGGCTGAAACTGTGACTCTGTGTAAATGGCTGATGGAGTCTGACAGCTGATTTAGGGGCTCGGCAGAAGTAAATGAAGCGTGGCACTAAATAGTCCTTTCTGCCACAGCTTTAATGGACATGCCCGCAGAGCAGTGGGCACATAGCGTGGGCCTGCCAACATGCTGGGAACACGAGGTGAAGGGAGCCACAGTGACAGAGAACAGGGATGAGAGAAGAAAGGTTGATTGAGAGAAGGCAAGCTAATGATTGGAAGAGTGCTTTAAGACTTTGCCAGGCTGCTGCCCTTTCTGCAGCTAGTGTCTTTTTATCCAGGGAAATCATTTTCCTTTAGCCACCAAGAGATTGATCTGAAAATTTGTTTTACTCCACTGAGCACACGTCTGGTGATCTCTGTAATTGTCCTACTCCTTCAGTCATGTGTATCGCACATGAAATTTACCATGGAGAGAAGATGTAACAAAGTTTAAGTCGAGGTAATGCGGTTTGTATTTTTAACAAATTTCACACGAAAAATCTAGTCTAAAGAAATCTACGCAAATCTGAGATGTAATCCACTTTATAGCGGAATGTTCTTATTCGTAGCACCTTGGTTTTGCTTGCTAGTGGCAATGCAATGCAAAAGTCGAGTTTATTTTCATCCTTTGGTTCGGTTTTGCGACTTATGCTTAGGTGCGACTTATATACTAAAATTATACGAAAGTACCTATTCAGCACTTATATATTAAAATTATACGAAAGTACCTATTCAGCCTGTTGTTCTCTATTCTATTGTAATTATTGTAACCTGCCTTTTAAGATGAAATAACTGTTCTTTGTCTCAAATGAAAAAAAATAATAAAAATTTTCCCCCAAAATTGCAACTTATACGTATATTTGTTTTCCCTTCTTCAGAATGCATTTTTTGGCTGGTGCGACCTATACTCCGGAGCAACTTATAGTCCGGTAAAATACGGTATATGGATTGTGCTATTCACTATAATTATTTTTTACCAAAAATTCACATTTCAGTTTTACCTTTATTCTAAACAGATTATGAGCAATAACAGCATTGAAACAGTTGTGGTTGTTAGATTGATTTTCCCTAAGCCATGGCAGAGTTGGTTCAAAGGTTTTTTTTAAGAATTTTAAAGAATCATATGAAAAGTACAGGGTGAAAGTGACATACTTCTCATTGTGACTCAGCACACTACTGCACACAACCAAATGTGCTTTGAACCCATCACCAAAGTGAGCAGGGGGCAGTTCAATCGGCCAGGGAGCAGTGTGTGGGAACAGTGCCATGCTCCCAACTTGGCAACTGGGGGGACTTAAACCTGAAACCTTGAGGACCCAAGTCCACTTCCTTAACCACTAAGCCACCACTGTGCCACATAATAAAGATTATAAAATCACAACAGTGCACATTTGAAAAGAAATTCACATCTAAGAACTACGTTTAGTCTCTGGTTCCAAGGTTTTTATCAGTTTTTGATCAGAGTTTCCAAGAGCATGTCCCATCATCGATATTTGTCCAGTCTACAGAGCATAGATACTGTAGGCCGCCGTCTCTACTCTTGCCTATTCCAGTCCTTCAAGGACAAGGACAGTTTTTCAATGTCTTAAATGCTAAACGTGCCACCTAGACACCCCCCCCCCTCCCCCCACCGCCCTCATGTAAACATTTTGGATACAATAAGTATTTAAGAAATTTACCTTAGTAGACACAAAACTGGAGTCAGGGGGATTGTGGAACCAGATTCACTCAAGAAGTCCACAAGTGCGAGAAAAGTTCCCAACCCTGTTTTACATTCCCAACACTTATGGTGATTTCTGTGTACACTCTTGTACTAAATTTCCTCACGCCTCTCTTACATATGTAACCGGGGGCTATAAACATTTATGCCACCATTGAGTTTTTTTTTTTTTTTTTTTTTGATGTTTACAGATGTTGATCCAGACATTGTGGCCTGTTCTTGGAAGTTAATATGTTGTAAAGTGGAATATCTGGCATTAAAATATCAGGCAATGGATATTTATAAGCATTTCAATATCATGTTTTGTAAATCGTTGTACAATAATGCCTGTATTTGCTTGATATAAAGTGGATTTGCAGATGGGAATTTTCTGTTTAATACTTGGAGCCGTCTTCGCCTTTTGTGTGCGTGAACTGATACACGCATCAAAATCTGAAAGTCTATAATTTATTGGTGTGATGTTAATGCCTGTAAATGTTAAGTTGTTTACGAATTTGTGGGCTATTTGTTACACAGGGATATAGTTACTTTTGCATTCCTCTGTAATGGCAGTATTGTTTTTCTTTTGTACTTATTGACTCATTTCTGCTGTAGGAGATGGTGGCTTAACCTGGAGTTTATATTTATCCCAAAAGACAACCCTTTAGAAACATTCTGTGATTTTTTTAAAAGAACCCTCTGTAGGTTTTTTTTTTGTTCGTCCTTTTCTAAAACTTACAACTTGTGATTATTGTAAGCGTCTCTGTGTTCTGCGCTGTTCTATTTCACCAGGCTCTACATGCTTCCCACATGCTGCCAACATATCCAGTCATTTTTCGCTGCGCAGTATTTGTTCCCAGGTCTCTCTATCACAATATGATTTCCCTTTTCTTTGTCGACCTCCTACTGCACCCTTCTACCCAATTCATTGGTAGTCTTTGACAAGCAGTGGTCTATTTTTATCCAACCGTGCAAAGAGAACGGATGGTTGTTGTTGACCTGTTGACCGATCTTTTATAGAGGTTATAGTTTGATTTTTTTTTTTTCGTAAAGTTTTATATCCTTCATGTCCTTCCTAGGCACAAGTCCTTACCATTTATCTGGGCTAGAGACAGAATGTACAGAGAGAGCCCACCAGTGGCTGGTTTAAACCACCTCTAGGCATAGGCTGCAGGGGCAAACACCCAGGATACAATTCGTACTGGAAGCTCTCCAAACAATAAATAAATAAGTAAAATGAATCATTAAATAATCGTTGAAGGTTGCAGCCCAACTGGTCTCCTTTCCACATGTTAAAGAAGAAAAAAAAAACAAAACAAAACAAAACAACAACAACAACAGCCCTCCTTGTTGTTTGTCATTCATTGATTGACTTTGCCCTGAACCTGTTCTGCAAGGTGGACTCTGGTAGAGGTGAACGGGGCGTGCTATTGTTGCACATCTCCGGGGCATCATCAAAGGCTGAGTAAAACACAGTTTGACATTTTGTTATTGCTGGCTAGAGGCTAGCAAAGTTAAAAAAAATATATATAAAACATATTTTATATATTTTCTTTTTACATAATACAAACAATTTTCAAGGCCAGATAAAATGAAGCAAAATGGTATTAACTCTTGCATTTTATGCTGTGTTAGGTATCATATAAGAAATGGCTTATTGTGAGGAATACTGGACTGATAATATATAAGGATATATATAAATTATTATTACAGCTGTGCTTCCTTGACACTGGTTAAATTCATGTTATACAACACGTTCTGTCAAGCTTTGAGTTGTATTACATTGAATTCAATTATATAATATTAGGTTTTATGATAGATGGATGGATGGATGGATAGATGGATAGATGGATAGATAGATAGATAGATAGATGATGGATAGATGGATAGATGGATAGATAGAACGATAGAATGATAGATAGATAGATAAATAGATAGATAGATGATAGATGGATAGATGGATAGATAGATAGATAGATAGAACAATCCCTTGGGAGTTCCCTTCAGGAAATTAAGGACTCTTCGGGAACTTAATTAGTCAATTCATTTTTCAATTTCCCAGCAACACATCTGGATGGGAGAAAGCCATAAGTCAGCTAAAAGATCAGATGAAATTTTCACCAAAAATATAGTGCAACATATATTCTGGGGGCTGTCTTCCTTTACATCTAGTGAGACACAACACAGTTACAGCTACATTTGACAAATGCTGCTGTTATGCTTGGGCGTAACTCAAGGCAACACTAAGCAGTCTGTCGAGCCCTTCAAAGCTAGCACTTCTAACCATTTTATTAGATGAGTGATTCCCTCTCACTGCTGCAGAAGAGCCGTTTGTACCACCTGGCCAAGGTGAGCACAGACTCGGGATTTATAGTGGAATACGCATAACCTCAAGGTGAACTAGATAGTAATGACACTGCCTGTGCTCTCCCTCTCTTGGAGGCCCCTCTCAGTTGTTTTCACACTATAAAACAGAAATGTCTTGCATCAAGGATGCTGCCAGCTCCTGCCTCTACGTCCCACCGTCCTACATCCAAAGAAGTCTCTGGTTTTTTTTTTCAATAATGTCTAACATTTGCACTAAAAGGCCCATGATACGAATTCAAGGGGTTGCTTTCCGATGCCTTTTAAATCTCATTGGAGGGGAAGGGAGCCTGGAGCGCTTGAGATGTGACGAGGCTGAGTTATTGATAAGGCAGATTCACATAAAGCGGACAGATGACTGGTCATCAAAAGTGCATGAGGAGATAAAGCAGAACATAACAGAGACTTGGTGGATACGAGGACACTGAATTTTGTCATACATGGCTGTAAGCCACCACCGAATCATGTGCTTAAATATTTGAATATGCTATGTAATCTGGAATCAAAGTGCCAGATACATATGAAATGCATTTTAAAAGAAAATCAAATGTTATTTAACGTGTTCGCATTCCATATCCTCCTAGTAATAGGAATCGAACAAATATGCCGTATCAGAAAATACTGTGAGAACAAACGAGTCTCCGTGCTGCATTCGAAGGGTGACAATTGTAAAACAGAAGTATCTTGTTTGCTTAGGCTGCAGAGTAGACAAATGGAAGGATATAAAAGCTCCAAAGACAATTACAGCCAATACGTCAGCGCCCTTTTTAGCTATCTGCTTTGTGCCTCTCCTGGTGTGGAATGAGTAACGAGCATGTATCAAGAAAATAACGGGGTGTGATTTTAAATGTAGGACATATAATAAGGATGTACAGGGTTCAATATAATAGATATGTTATAATTCCTCTCGCAGGCAAATATACATATACGCATATATATTTCTGTATTTTTTTAATTTTTTGCCCTGATGTCTTCAGTATCGTAAAACTACATCATGGAGAGTTTTTGGAGACTTCGCAAAAAATGTTTTGCTATTCCTTCTCTAGGTGGATGCTAAAGGTTAGCTTTCTCTGAAGAGACTAAACTCTGTGTGAGCCTCAGGTACTGCGGTTTATCTACAGTTCTATTTACATTTAGCATGCAAAAGCAAAACACATATCTGATCTCCCATATTAACCCCTCCAAAAAAACAAAAAAAAAAGAAATAATAAAATATATATATATATATATACAGTATAAATATATATATAATATAAATGTATATATACATATATACAGTATATATATACTGTAGCAAAATCTATACTGTATATATTTTGACAGGAATATTTTTACATAATACAAATACAAAATATCTTTTGTGC
>NC_024318.1:17961856-17973913 GCF_000523025.1 Cynoglossus semilaevis | reverse complement strand
CAACCGCCAAGGGGTTCAATATGGCCCGCTTGATGACTATTGAAAGTGAAAAATGCACAAACACTTCATGTTCATGATGTTTTGTCAAAGATTGAAATACATATGAATGTTTTCTAATATATAACATACTTATTTACATGAAAACAAAAGGGAAAATCATGGACTTATTTATGGGTAATTATGTTATGATTGTACTGGTCCGGCCCACTTGACATCTAATTATGCTGTATGTGGCAGTTGAACAAAAATTAGTTTTACATCCCTGAGTAATCAAATCAATACTGTATACACATTTAATCAATATTAGAAAAGTTTTTTTTTTTTTTAGTTTTTTACAAAACAAAAAATAATGTACCCTCAGAGTCCAGCACCAGATTCCTTATAATATAGTTATCAGGCACCTTCACAGCAACAAGTTAACATTTATAAATCGGTTTTTGTTTTGTTTCTGAACCAGGTACCAGCTCAAACATTTGTCTTTTATCTGGGGCACTTTCAACAGTGCAGTTGAAAGTGTCCCTTTTAGAGTGAGGGGAAGTGATTGAATACCAAAAAATACACCACTGGATTTACCGTGCAGGATTTTCTTCTTTTCCTCACCCCCCCTAAGATGAGATGACCCTTTTAAATTGGCTCCTAGGATTTCTTTGTTGTTTTAATTAATTTAACCACAAATCTAGAATTGTTTTTGGAACACACTTGTTACCATCCTTTGTCCGGGTTTGCAACTTATACTCAGGTATAACTTATGCATTATAAATATATAATTTCACATTTGTTATTTTCACACTGACAGCTGCTAGAGGGCACTCTAGGCTTGTGTACCAGTATGGGCAACTCCTGTACCATTGAAAGTTTACACGTTTGTTATTTTCACACTGACAGCCACTAGAGGGCGACTTGTACTCCAGAGTAACTTTTTTTTCTTCATTATGTTTTTTTTTTTTGCTGGTGCGACTTATACTCCAGAGCAACATAGTCTGGAAAATATGGTACATATAAAATTAATGGAGTACATAGAAGTACAGAAATAATCCATCTCAGTTTGTGTGTAGAAAATGAGTCTGAGCTGGTTCTCGAGCAGGATCCAGCCAATCACTAGTATCCAGTGACAGTTAGCAAAGAAAGAAAGTTACAAAAAAAATGCTGTGTTTTAGTGCCATGAAATGGCAGTACAGTGGTGGCCAAGCTCGCCTCATAGGTGACTTAAAGGTCAAATTGTGGTCTTTCCTTTTGACTTTCTTTAAAAAATACAAACTCCACTCTGTCTACAAGTCCAAACTATTAAGGACATGTACCTTTACAGCTGTGAAACACGTGTACTTGCTTTACAGTGAAGGATAGGCACATTGTCCATTTCTGGATCATGTACAGTATGCGTCTCTACAGGTTGTGCTAACAAAGATGCATTCTTTCTGATAACAACAAGCCCATATCTCCAAGGCTACATGTCTTTAAATAATAATCATCCAATTTATTTGGTAGCAAATGGCTAAGGCTATTTGCTTATATAAGCCATTATGAGTTTGTCCCTGTTGCTAAGCAGCATATAGTCTTCTCTTTGGAATAGCTTGCTTTTGTGTTGTTTTCTTTTGCTTTTATCACCCACGCACTACACAAGTCATACCACATAATCCCATACAAATTTCATTATCTTCATTTAAGATACCCTTAGCTCATATCCCATTTGATCTTTTTTTTCCACAGGGCAAACATTACACAATTAAACATGTCTAATTAAAGAGTTTTTTTAAAGCATTTTCACCAGTTAAGCTTTTACCCAAATTTATTCCCTGTAGTTTTTTTTTTATTTTTTTTAATTTGTCACGTACACTTCATTATTTTAATACGATTTTCTGGTTAACACATACTATTTGGACCCAAGCAGAACACAAATCAAAAAATACAGAATTTTAGTTTCAGGACCTTTAGTTGAGGTTGGTAGATTACAGAGTTTCAAATTCATATGACAGTGATCTGAATGCTAAAGGATTATACAGATTGTCTGTTTAATGGAATCCCATATTCCATTAGCATATTTTCAGATTTGATCAGGGGATACATGACAGATGAGGTGTCATCTGGAGTGAAAGGAGGTCAATAACATCACAGGGATTGTGCTGGAACAGTGCCCCACAGTGTTGCTGTGCGGACTAAATATTAGGGTATTGTAAATTAACATAAGCCTGTGGATTTTTAGATAAGTGTGTAATGATTGCCAATTCAGAGAGGAACACAGAGTGCAGTGATGTGTTGATGCTGGCCTGGAAATGACATGACAATAATAAAGAAAATTATGAAAATGTTAGTAATCTTAGTTCCGTAGTTTCTGGACTATAAGTCGCTCCGGAGTATCAGTCACACCAGCTAGCTAGGGTGCCCTCTAGCGGCTGTCAGTGTGAAAATAACAAACATGTAAATTTTCAGTGGTACAGGAGTCGCAGATACTAGTACACAAGCCTGGACTGCTCTATAACGGCTGTTGGTGTAAAAAACAATAATGTGAAATAATATATTTTGATATATAAGTCGCAGATAATTAGTTGCAAACCCAGCCAAAGGATGAACAAAGATCCAACTTATAGTCCGGAAGATTTGGTAGTTAAGCGGAAACCAAAACTGGCTCGAACTGGGTTTTTTTTTTTTTGCAGTTATAGCTACATACATACAAACACACAAATTATATTTGTATGTATATATCATCATACGTGTATCTATATCATACATGTATATATATATAATGTATGTTTTATGTTTAGACAATTGTACCGGTCCGACCCATTTGACATCTAACCTTGACCAAATTGAGTTTGACACTCACTGGTCTAGACATAATCAATCAGGGGTAGTTATATTTGGGGTTTTAGTGGGCAGACAGCTCTTCTTACCTCACCACATGACTTCAGTCCTGTAGGCGTTTATTTGTTGGTGCAATCTGTTAAGCTCCTGGTAGAGCCCATGGAAACTATGCCGAAGCTGTTGATTAACTATTTCTGGTGAAGTGTCGGTGGCGTAAAGCTCGAGTCATCAGCATAAAGATGGCTAAGTGAGTCATACACAGAAGTTGGTATGTCATAAATGTTTGAGGAGAAATGAGCGGGCGTATCCATGAGGTATGCCTGTAGTGACAAAGAGAGGAAGAGAGGAGAAAGGCTCGATCTCACATGCCTCACCCTATCTGTTAGGTCACTCTACAGAAACGGTAGACTCTGGGTGATACAAATGTGTGAAATGTATTCATTCTTACAGATTTAAAACGTCTTTAATAGCAATAACTAACTTCTACAATTAGTAGCGCTTAATGTACTTTGTATTATAATTTGCCGTTTCTTTGTCATTGGTGTTGCCTAAAACGTAAACAACATTCAATATTTATGGTAAAAATAGTTTTCATTAGAAGCTGAATGTTTAGTAAAATACAGAATAGTGGAATTATATGTTTAAGAAAATGTGTTAAAACAGATTTAATTTTCTTTAAACATCTAAATAAATAACATTAATGTGAATTTATTTGATGGTCACCATCATTTCTCTCTGTCAAACCGACAATATGTGTTTTATACCAACTCTAAAGTATCACATAGGGAATCCATAGCCTACCGACAAACTAAGTACTGCTGGAAGAAAGTCACACTTTTTCATCCTTTGGCTGGGTTTGCAACTTATACTCAGGTGCGACTTAAATATTAAAAGTATATAATTTTACAGGTTTGTTATTTTCACACCGACGGCCACTAGAGGGCACTCTAGTCTTGTGCACCAGTATTTGTGACTCCTGTATCACTAAAAATTTCCATGTTCGTTATTTTCGAACTAGAGGGCGCTCTAGCTGGCTGGTGCAACTTATACTCCGGAGTGACTTTTACGCATGTTTTGTTCTTCTTCATTTCGCATTTTTTGGCTGGTGTATAAAATGGCAGTAACAACAGTGATGCAATACATCTATGTACCACAGAAGAAAAACAGGATTATACTTGACACAAAAGAGATATCAAATAATTAATTTTATCTATAATAATGAAACTTAAGGTAACCTAGGTGACCCGGTGGCTAATAATATGCCAAAATGTGAAGGACAACAGGAGGTTTAAACAAAAGAGAAATCAAGGAACTAAATTGTATGTATTGGTGAAGGCAGGACCCAAATGCAGCACTTAGGAGACTCTCTTCAGAGGCCAAAACGTTTAAATTTACATTTTATTTTGAGAGATTTAACATAACAGTACATTCCTCTTTTGGGTTTCTCCATTTTAATATTTCCCTCGGTAAGTTTCCAGGATGGCAATGTCTGGCAGCAATAAATGAATAAACCAATAATTCCCTTTTTCGTGCCTACACAATCTGGCATCGTTTGGCAACAAAGTCATTTATCAACAATGCCTTTACACATTCCATCCTTATGCCGAAACATATAGATTACTTTAAAGTTTCTTTTCTTGTCCAATTTGCTTATGAACTTCTGCCTTAACAAGACTTAGGAGCACATAATCCATAACTGCTTCCTGGTGTTTTACAGCAAGAAAAAGCAGATGTTAAAAGAGCGATCAGGTTTTAAAGTCCATTCCGCTCAACCTACTCCATACACCTCATTCTTCCCTGCAGTTTTCTCACCTTCATGTAACCCTGGTTAATAAGATTCTCCCTGCTATTGAGGCAGAGAGTAATTCTCTTGATTCAACATTTTTCTAAAGGGTGACCTTTTCATGCACTGCATAAGGCATGGCCTACTCTTCCAATATGCCATTTAGGAATTATTCAATTGTATACATAGATTCTTTTTGGGCAAATGGCAATGATGTTAAATTTCCTTTTTTTAGAGAATATGATGGAACAACCAAATATTTAAAGGTTCGGTGTATTCAAAAAACATGTGATTAGCTACTAGCGACTGCGGGATAGAGATACATGTGATTAGCTACTAGCTACTAGCGACTGCGGGATAGAGATCAAATTATTACAGCGGAACCTCGGTTGTCGAACGGCTCCCTTTTCGAACAAATTGGTTGGAGAACAAAACTTTGAACTAAAATGTGTCCCGGTTGTTGTTCCGTGACTCAGTTGCCTAACAAGCCAACAATACCATACAGGGAGCAAATGATCACTAAGTGACTGAATGTGTGGCAGAAGTCCGTTCTCGGGATATACATGCTAAGAACTGTTGTCTGATTTTGCGGGTATTTCTTGCGATGTGCTGCGATGATCTCTTCTATTTTTTATTTCATAAATCAGCATGGGAAAAAAAATAGTGAGAACAACAAAGAATGGAAAAAAATAGCGAGAACAACAATAGAAGTTGAGAAAGATTATACGAAAGCATGAGAATGGCACTTGTGTTTCAGATCTGGCTTTACTGTATGGCTTAGCAAAGTCGTCGATTCGTACTGTCATTAAAAACAAGGAAGCAACAAAAAAAGCTAAGGTTGTCAAAGGAGTGACTGTGATCGCCAAGCAAAGATCCCAGACATTAGAAGAAGTGGAAAAGTTTCTACAGATTTGGCTCAACGAAAAGCAGTTGGCTGGCGACAGTATTTTAGGAGACAAGAATTTGTGAGAAAGCTATGTTAAAAAAGTTTAATTAAGCAATTATCTGGGGTACAGGAATGGATTCAACTTTTTTTTCCATTGATTCCAACGGGGGAATTTGCTTCAGTTTTCGAACTTTTCGAATTAAGTTCGGTTTAAGTGGTTCCATTGTATAATAATATATAATTATAAAAATGATCATTATAAAAATAGTATAAGTAAAAATGTGATGTTTTCAAATTAAAAAGAGCAGGACAAAATCAAAACTGTTGCTTCTTATTCTTTTAACACACACCCCTACCACAAAATGCAGTCAATAGGTCCTACCCTGAATAATAATATTATTTTCCTGTTGATTTCAGAGCTAAGTTATGCTTGGGCAAAATTAATTTACACTGATTCTCAGTAGTCAAAAGATATTTTCTTTTTTAATGAGTGTATATTTTCTACATAATGTAGCTGCTGTTTAGTGGAGCAGAGTTTCCTTATTTAATGGTGTAGGGACGGCAATAAATAAATCTTATAATCAATTAACATTCCTAATTAAATTCCTAACTATTAAACCTCTTCAAAGGAAGGAGGAACATTACTTACTGTAGACTGGCCTAGTCTGACTTACCTAATTTACAAAAGACCCAAAAGATCCGCTTATTTTCAAGTCAGAAAATCATCTCCCATCCATGTAACGACTAACGATTTTCCAAGCTTTTTAACTACACATTCTGGAGCCCTTCCTAATCAGACAGTTATGCTCAATTGTTTTGCTGATCGTTTCATTTCTGCTGACTCTTTTTCCGAATCTGTACGTCCTGAAGTGATAAACGCTGACTTGCTGCATCCCTGATTTTGCTTGCTGTAAGTGGACTCATCATCGCTTCACATGGGTAATGTAGCTGGGTCTAATAAAATAAGACATTTTTTGGCCAACATCGGAGCCTCGCTCATAAATTTTTAACCTAAGTCTTGTCAGCAATAATAATAATAAAAAAAAAAAACCTGAAGCCTTAAAATGGTTCTCTTTTCCCCTTGTACAGCTTATATGTAAAATTCAGTATCATGTAGGTATTTAATAGTTATATATATATATATAGTATATATATATATATACACTGTATATACATATATATACTGTATATACATATGTATATATATACATATATGTATATGTAACTATATATATATACTGTATATACATATATGTATATGTAACTATATATATATATGTATATATATATATACTGTATATACAAATATATTGTTACATTAGTTTACCGTGGACACTGCTCACAACTTGATACCCGATTCATTAAAAACAAAAAGAAAATTGGATCTCCACTTATTATTTATAATTGTGATAAAAAAAAAACATGCAAGATAAACTAAAAAAATTGAATCACTAATATATAGCTTGCATCAGCAAATAAATTACACTGTGCTCTGTAATTTGGTTTTAGGATGAAGTAACACCCTAACAGTGTCTCTTAGTCTATGTACCTCTTGCGGTGTGTTTTACACTGCAGATCTTGATGCTCAAAAATGCTCTCTTTCCTATAACGTATTTTTAAAACCTCACCAGCTGTGCTAAGAGTTGACTTCAGATTTCACAGACCAAGCGTAGCACAATACCTTCAAAATAGAATAGAGGAAATAGAAGGGGCTGAACAAATGCGAAGAAAAGGTCCAGAAAAGGCTTTTATGAATGCTTTTAGACTTTGCCAAATTGTTCGGCAATTTTGCACAGCGTTGGAAGAAACGGCAGTTTTCCATTCTATTTTCAGTCTTCAATTCAATGCGGTGTTTTAACCACAAACCTAGCGCAACGTTTAACCCGTTACAGTGTTTAAAGCAATATTTTTTTTTACTCGCTTGTGCTGTTCATATTTAGGTTTGCAGTTATACTGAATATGAACAGTCGGTATATAGTGTCGTTTAACACATATTGTTATTCAGAATACATTATTTAAACCAAAATAAACAGTATATGACTGTACGTCAAGAATTTTTATAATTGGTCACAAATACAGTACATTACATTTTACTAAGGGTGGCTCAATTCAACTTGGTTATTCATTGCAATTTGGAGTATCCGCCGATACCGATATCAGTCGGATACCTTGTTGTACCTTGTATCTGTTTTTGAGCATTTGGGGCTATTGCAAAATAAATCTTTAATATTAAATATATTTCCAAATTTTTTTTTACAAATGGAGGTGGGTTATGTTCCCTTCTATTTTCAGAGCAAGTCAGTTTTCTAACTTGTCACTCACCCACTGTGCTGTGACCCAAAACCGTTATACATGGCTGTCACAGAAAGTTCTCAGTAAGAGAACAGCTGGAAGATTTCTACATCCGAGTTGCTGCAACTGCAGCAGTTGGCAGTAGTCAGTAAGATAAAATGTCAAAAGTCAAGTCATTGCAGGTGTACAGCTATTTTCGGGACATCCACCCCGAACATGATGTTGCACATCCAATGAAAAATATACCGATTTATACGTATCAATCTTGGAGTGCAAATGTTAAAGACCCATTTTCTTGACTGACATGTCCGGCAAATTTTAATAACACTTATCCAATGTAAGGATCAGGGCAACTAGCTAAATAAAAAGAAGAAAAAAAACCCAAAACATTAATTTAAGAAAACCATGCCACGACCATTAAACTCCATAAACATTATTGTAATCTACTACTTCAGGTTAACTTATTCTTTACCTTTACTTTCTCTAAGAGCAACCTCACATTTAATACTTATTATTATTTAATATTTAAAAATTTTGTTTCATGCATGTTATAGTATACCCTGTACAGTACAACATAATTTTCAAAATTCCTGACATCAATATAGTGTTTCCAGACTTGTAAAGGTTTAGTGTGTATATTGTTTGTTGTTTTTTTTTTCAGCATAGGCTGCAGCTCTAGTTGGCCATAGCTGCTTTTTTGTTTTTGCTTTTTTAGCTAAATCTATTGTCCTAAAATAGTAATCTCTGATGTGTTGTTAGAACTGCTGCTGTTTAGCTAAATGTGGCTACTTCTTACATACAGCAACAGGCACTTGGCTAATTACTATGTTAAGAAAAAGTTTTAATATATTTTCCCCTGCTTTATTCTAATTTCTTTAGCAGATTGTAATAAAGGGTGTGTATTGTATATATGACACATAAAGTACTGTAATTTATGGAAATCCCATAACCAACATGTTGAACTTTAACTGATAATTGTCTTCTTTATCTTTTGGCTTTTCCCTTTAAGGGTCACCTCTACACCTTTATCACCAAACTGCTCCACCTTAAGTGTCCCTCTGATCTGCTCATTTCCTGTCCATTGTGGTCAGTCCCAGAGCAAGTCTCAGCACCTTCATCTCTGCAGCTCCCCTCTCAGTCATTTGTCTACTCAGCAGAGTCACTGTTTCTAACCCATACATCATAGCAGATCTCACTACTGTCTAATAATCCTTACTTTTCAGCTTTCAAATTCCTCCATGACACCATGCCTGCACCCTTTTTTTCACCTGTTTTCTGCATCGTTCTAGATGTTTGACATTAGGTATTTAAACACACCCACCTTTACTAGGTCTACGCCTGCATCTTTATTGTTCAAGTCATCTCACTTTTGTTCAAACACAGACATTGTCCATGTTCCTACTGACCTTCATTCCTCTCTGCACCACAGCAAACGTTCACCTCTCCAAGTTTCCTTCAAACCTGTTCCCTACTCTTACCACTGATGACAACGTTATCTGCCAGCATCATTGTCCATTCAGCCTCTTGCCTGACCTCATCTGTCAACCTGTCGATTACTGTCCCTAACCTTTAACCCATCAGTCACTCTGACAGCTCACCTGTCTACTGTCTTGTTGGCCTTGTACTTCTCTGCCACTCCTGGTCGTCTCATACATCACTACTGTTCCCTCCTGGACACCCTTATCGTATGCTTTCCCTAAATCCATGAAGACAAAGTGCAACGTCTTCCTGACCTTCTCTGAACTTGGCACCTGGAATGCAAAAAAATACATCTTGTAGTACGGTTCCTGGGCATAAAATCAAACTGCTGCTCACTGATCTTAACCTCTTGAGATAAGCTTGAATATGGCTTTGGAAGTTGGAAGTAAAAGTCTTTGGTTCTGTTTTTCTCTAAAACTTGAAATAGCAACTGCAGTTTGGATTTCGTAGTCTAAGGCAAATTTACTTGGCTTTGCAGCAATATTAACTTGATCATTTTAGCACAAATTCAGTAATAATTGATTTACTGCAAAGGACACACAGCTACTAAAAGATGTCAAAACTACTGTCATATGCCATTGGTAAGGACAAGATGTATTTCTAAGAGGCATACGTACCAGATAGTAAAAATTCTGTCTGACATCAGCTGTATTTGTGCTGTCAAATTATCATTACATCAAGATTTTCTATTAATATTTATCCATACATTATCTGTTAACTACATTCACAAAGTAGGGCAAACCTACAGTTTAGTTATAGCTATTATCTGCAACATTTTAAGACTTTTCTGGCTCTGAACTCCATCATCTGAGCTACCGTGGGTTGACTGCACCATTCACTTGTCCCAGGACCGCCATAGGTAACATTAGCTGTGGTGTCTGTGCTGGCGTCAGCATGTTTTGCTTTGGGTTAATACTGTAGGGTTGCAGTGCTGCAGTGATAAGAAAACCCTTTGTTGCACAGTTTGCAAAAAAAACAAACAATGCTCTTACACAAGTTGTCACTTGAAAGTCTAAACCAATCTGCCTAATAAGCCAAGCAGTGTGACTCTGTCTGTTCATCAAACATTTTTATCTGCTTAACATATCCTATGCATCTACCAGGGCTGGAGTGTGCACATCAGTGTGCCATTTTTTTTTTTGTATGCATGTATTATTTTGTCTGTAACTAGACAAATAACATTAACATTATATATATTAAATAAACAACAACCAAAATAAAAATGTTGTAAGCTGAGATATCACTTTTACAAGATCTTGGACGTCTACTTGGACACGCTCTTAATATGCTTAACGTGATATGCCGGCGTTATCTCTTGTACAAACACCAATCACCATGAAGTTTTTCATAAATACGCAAACAAAACATGGCAAGTTAATTTTCAAACTGACAAATGTTTTTGTGTTTTAACAAACGATTACTCATTTCATTACACAACACTGTCCATAAAATGTTGGACGTGGCAACAAAGTCATGAGTCTTATATAAAAAATGTCTTTTGAGAAAAAAGTGGCACGTGGAAAGCAGAAAATAACACTTCCTTCATTACAAGTATAAACATATTAGGCATTTGTTTGATGTCTTATGTTTTGTATCCTATAAAGGAAACAAGTTAAAAAGGAAACAAAAAAAAAAGTGTTTTGTGCACTGCTGAGAAAACTCCTGGAGAAGACCTATGCAGACCCTCCAGGCACCTTATGATCATTATCAAGCCTCAAGCTTTTGTTTCTGCTTAGTTAGGCTATTGAAGCTATTCACCGACAGCTGCACTCCTGATGCCAATTCAAATCGATTTTTAAACCTATTTGCGGCCCGAGAACTGTGGTCCTTCACTATACTTTTCGGTTTGTTCAGCTTATCTAAACCTAAACAGTCATTTCCAAGCCAACAATGTGCCAGCCTGTCCGTGCGAGCCACTGGTGCGGCTACTATTTAACTTTCACTTTTTGGAGTGGTTTGTTTATTGATACTTTGCCAGCAGTAGCCAGAACCTAAATTCCATGAAAATGGAATGTTCTAAGTTTGTGACTTTTTCACTTTCACTTATGGTTATCAATACTATAGTTTTTAATATTTATCATTATAGTATTTGTATTAGATTTGAAAGGTCAGTCTTTATCTAAAGAAACATCTGTAAACGTCTGTAAACCACTTATGAAGATACTGGTGTTTTCTGGGCAGTATCTCTGCAGCCATTGGTTAAAACATAATATGCAACAAAACATGTCATCATAGTTCAGATTGGTTTGGTAAAATTACACACTGACCCAACATTCATTTTAGTGACCCCTGATTGGTGTAATTTCTGCCAATGTGTGAATGAGTACCCTTACTGAATTTACATATAGCTTTCATCAACAGCTTCAAATTTGATTTGTTTAAGCCTGCTGTGGCCACTGGATTACACCTATTTATAGTAACTGTTGACACTAGCTTCACATTTTTGAGGAACCACATACTTGGCGCATGCCATTAGGCAGCCTGTTACAGCAGATCTACTGTTAACCCAACAATTTGCCCAGTGTGGGATTAATGAAGTTCTCTTTTTATTCTACAGAGTTCTTTCATCAGTGGGTGTCCTGCTAATTTTATTGGCTGGTTGGAAGTTGGGGGTAAATGGAATCTTGTTACGGGGGGGCTAGTAACAACCACTGCTAACATTTTGGGTTCAAAGGTGCAAGGCAGAACTCCATTTTGCTGGGCCGCACATGGATATATAAATGACTACAAAAACATGCTTTTTAATATAAAATTATATCTATCTATCTATCTATCTATGTATGTATCTATCTATCTATGTATCTATCTATCTATCTAT
>NC_024318.1:17960208-17961823 GCF_000523025.1 Cynoglossus semilaevis | reverse complement strand
TTATCTATATGTATCTATCTATCTATCTATGTATCTATCTATCTATCTATGTATCTATCTATTTATGTATCTATGTATGTATGTATCTATCTATGTTTGTATGTATCTATCTATCTATCTATGTATCTATCTATTTATCTATCTCTCTATGTATCTATATATCTATCTATGTATGTATCTATCTATGTATCTATCTATCTATGTATCTACCCATGTATCTCTCTCTGTCTATCTATCTATCTATCTATCTATCTATCTATCTATCTATCTATCTATGTATCTATCTATGTATCTGTATATCTCTCTCTCTCTCTCTCTAACAACAGATTAATACATAAAGACTGGAGGAGGAGTAGCAAACACTGTGTCCACACCAGGAATATGTAACCAAAAGGAAGCAGTATCCTCATTCAGAGAAATCACCTGGGCTATAAAAGTATTAATTTGATTGAATATATTAAATAAGGGCATATGCCGTGTAAATGAAAATCGAAAGTAAATGTAGTCAGAATAATTGCTTCAGAAATATGACGCAGCACCCTGGTTATGTGGCAGTAAAAAAGCATTTTCAACAACAATCTTTCTCACAGATTACAGTATTAACAATGCACCAATGATTAGCAACAAAACATAGCGAAAAACTATTAACGGGATGTACATTCTAGAACATAACGCTAACATTTAAGTATTACCAAAAAACAGCACAAACGAGAGAAAGAAACGTACAACCGGAGAATGTCAATAAAGCTGTCTTTGGCATATAGCACCACAAGACAATGTATTTGTCTGCTCTGCTTGCCCACTTGTTATTAGTGCAAATTTGTTGGCAACTTTTGACATTGTACATCAGCATGACCGAACAAGAGTTTCTGTATAGCTTTATAGGAGATGGTGACATAACCGCTGTAGGTCGAGGACATCGTAAGCCAAGGAATGTTGTATATACCTAGTGACATCAGTGTTTTCTTACCCTGGCACTGACTTTTGGGAAGTCTGGCAATGTCTTGAGCAACTGTCGCTACGGCATATGTAAGAAGTAAGCACATTTGGCGTAAAAAGACAATTGACTGTTGTTTCTATAAACACAACGAGTCACAAATGTTAGAGAAGACTATCTTTCTTTGATGCTGTGAAAATGTCTAAAGGCGTTAAAATGCTCGGCAGCTTATGGCTGTTATTTCTCCATGGCTAATGTTGTGGGAGGTAATCACTGAGCTGTGTCGTTTTGATTAGGATTTACACAGCCAGAACGTTGTTGTGCATGGTAGTTACACAAAATGTTTCTTTAGGTATGTTGTGGAGTTTTTTTTTTTTTCAAGCTTTATGAGTGCTGAGCAACAATAATAACAACAACAACTTCAAGGCTGCCACCACCTTGTATTCTGCCCATACTGCCCCATCTTTGCTCCAGCGAAAATAATTTGGTAAATACAGTGGCGAATGTTTGTGAGGGCCGAAATCCCTGGAGGACCTGCACCCAATATAAGTCTTCAAACAGACATATATATATATATATATATATATACACATGTACATACAGTATATATATATATACATATATACATATATACATATACATATATATACATATATACATATATACATATATATACAT
>NC_024318.1:17956031-17959760 GCF_000523025.1 Cynoglossus semilaevis | reverse complement strand
GCCACAGCCTACCTGAGTATTGTTGCTGACCATGTCCATCCCTTTATGACCACAATGTACCCAACTTCTGATGGCTACTTTCAGCAGGGTAATGCGCCATGTCATAAAGCTGGAATCATCTCAGACTGGTTTCTTGAACATGACAATGAGTTCACTGTACTCAAATGGCCTCCACAGTCACCACATCTCAATCCAATAGAGCATCTTTGGGATGTGGTGGAACGGGAGATTCGCATCATGGATGTGCAGCCGACAAATCTGCGGCAACTGTGTGATGCCATCATGTCAATATGGACCCAACTCTCTGAGGAATGCTTCCAGCACCTTGTTGAATCTATGCCACAAAGAATTGAGGCAGTTCTGAAGGCAAAAGGGGGTCCAACCCGTTACTAGCATGGTGTACCTAATAAAGTGGCCGGTGAGTGTATATATGTATGTATATACTAATGACACCTACAGTCTCTAGGTTCGGAAAGCTGGATATTGTTGTTTCAAATGAGAGAACAGAGGTTAACTGTTTACAGTTTATTGCCTCACACAGGTACGTTTTGGCAGTGTAAGAAAAAAAGGAAAAAAAAGAAAGAAAATATCAAAGAAAAAAATAGAGCTCTTTCAGGGAAAGTAATAGATAAAGTTTTCCGATGACGTCACGTTACTACCCATGGTTCCGTAGTCCACCATCTTGTGGGGCAACAGAGCGTATGGATAGATAATAAATACACAAAAGAACGCCGATAATGGTAAATACCTGTGTTGTGTGGGGTTGTACCAACCGATCTGGGAATGGACATTGCAAGATGACGTTTTTTGACATCTGTCACCAAGGGAAGCTGACGGAGAATATTTTGACAGAAAGAAGGACGCTATGGCTTTTACATATTAACCGTGCTAATTGCAACCCAGATCCAAGTCTGTTCTGAACATTTTATTTTGGGTAATTACGTTATACTTTTATTGAATTCATATTGTGTCATAATGTCAATAAAATTAAAATATATCAAAATGTTTGTAGTGAGTCTCAGGACGAACCCGCATGCTGCATGGCCGTGACCATGAACACGGAGATGGTGCGTCATGTGTGCTAAACACCCAAATTATATAAATGGGTTTGGTACCCATGTGGGTTACACATATATACACTGATAGTCCTAACTAGAGAGACAAGCCCAAAGTGTAACAAAGCCCCAGCTCATGCTACTCCTTCAACTCAGACTCCATGCACGATCCTTCACTTGCTCGGTAACTCAACTATTTAACTAAACTGACAATTACATCTGCAACAACACGAGCCAAAAATGACATCAGCAAGACACTGGCACATATAGTAGCCAATCACTAATTTAATGAAGTTTACACTTCCCCATCACTTCATGAAACCCTCAAAACCAGGGGTCACTGAAAAGTCTTTGAACCTATGTTGTCTATGCCTCTATCTCTGCTGCCTACTGGAAACCTGTATAGTGAAGTTTACACTTCCCCATCACTTTATGAAACCCTCAAAACCAGGGGTTACTAAAAAGTCTTTGAACCTATGTTGTCTACGCCTCTATCTCTGCTGCCTACTGGAAACTGATTCATGCCAACCCCAGGGTATAATTACTGACCGAAAGTGGGAAAATGGGCAGAGTCTGTGGAACATGGGTCCACCGAACACTCACAGATCGGCCAAGGGAAATCATCCATCCGAACAACGCCCGGGCAAAGCGTTAGCATTAGTGAGTTTAGTCCCAGGATGGTGAGTCCCAGTGAAGGGAAAAGACTGCAGTTGCTCCAGCCAACACACCACCTGACCGTGCACCTAAGGGAATGACTTTAACCATGGGAGTGCTTTGTGGTCTGTCCCAATGGTTTACTTTGTATCCCGGCAAGTCAACCAACTCCACCATCTCAGCTCAATTTGTCATGTCTACCTCGCATTCACCAGGCTCTCAATTTCAGCATCCACTGAACATACGAGTTCATACTAGTTCAAGTAGCAACATTTTATCTAAAGCTTTTAACGCCAATATTACAGCCCTATTTGCTTTAAAGAGTGACGTAATGTCCTTGGTATAACTTGATGATTTTTATAAAAAAAAAAGGGCAAAACTCCATATCGGGGAACAACATATGAGCAGAACATGACATCTCCACAAAATAAAAGAAGAAACTCACCTTGAGCCAACGAGTATCCACTAGCCTAATGGATTTATGGATTCAGTTGACCTTGCATGTATATATACACTGCCTGGCAAAAAAGTCACCACCTAAAACAAACAAAAAAAAAAAAAAATGTCACACACTCAAACAACTTTGATTTTGTTGGACTGTCGTAAGCTTTGGTTATGTTATGCATTTGCTTTGACATTGTTTCAGTAAGCTTCTACAATGTCACAAGATTTATTTTCGTCCTGTTTTGCATTCATTTTCAGCAAGATCTTGTATTCACGATGGGAGAGTCGGACCACTGCCCAAAGCCTTCTCCAGCACGTGCCAAAGATTCTCAATAGTGTTACGATCTGGACTTTGTGGTGGTCAATCCATGTGTGAAAAAGATGTTTCATGCTCCCTGAACCATTCTTTCAGGATTTGAGTCTGATAAATCCTGGCATTGTCATCTTGGAATATGCCTGATCAGGGAAGAAAAAAACCTCTTCTGGTCATTCAGTATATTCAAGTAGTCACCTGCTGTAACCTGATCTACTGCAGGAACCCTTGATTACACCAATGCCCCTGTACAGTGGGAGGAGGTGCCACATGGCTTCATAATCGGGCAGCCGGGCCTCGTAGAGATGGTGTAGGACATGTATGAAAACAGAAGGCGGCAAGTCTTATGTCAAATAACCAGATGGCTTTTGAGCAGGGTTAGGGCTGTATCAGTTCTGAGATTCCTCTTATTCCTAATGCTGTTAGACATGTTAAAGATGGGGCAGAAAACTTGAAGTGTCATGATGTGTGCGTTGTATGTTGTGGTGGAAGAATCTGACAAAAGATTTAGTTTTTCAGCAGATACAAACCACAACAACAACAACAAAAAAACAAAAACAAAAAAAAAACAAAAACTAATGGATGTTGGAAAGTAATTCAAATAGTAAGAAATGTAAAGCCACAAGGACTAGTGAACGCTAGGATGGATAAGGTGTTATTATGGCATTAATTAATCGTATTTTTTTTTAAATTATTTTAGCCAACAATTACTTTACCGCACATAATTAAATACTCTAGATAAAAAAACAATAGTTACAGAGATGGGATGTTGTAATTATTAGCTTTTGTCTAGTTTAATTGTACACCTTAACCAGTAAATATTACAAATAACATTGTGAAATATCAAAGAAAAAAATCGTGCAACGTGCGATAAGTGAATACAAATTTGAATTGACGTGCCTTTTTTAGGTCACTAATGGCAGTTAATGGCAATTTAACAGATATCTGTTCATGTAAGAAGTCATAAAGTGGAAAAGGATCCGTCCAGAGACAAGTAAAAGGCCCTCTTGATTAATGCCTACACATTTCTCATAACCGGCCACAAAACCAATTTGAACCCCCCCCCCAGCATGGCGCCATGATATGTCAGGTTAATTTGACACAACCAATTTAAACTGTCATTGTAGTTTAGTGATGGATGGGTCTCAGCTTGACGTGGCAGGTGTAAACGGTAATATACAAACATCATTTATCTTACCTCCCTGCTGTGACCCATCCTGTTCTTTTACAGAACACATCAGACCAACTGTGAGAGTCATACGC
>NC_024318.1:17944284-17950626 GCF_000523025.1 Cynoglossus semilaevis | reverse complement strand
AAGACTCTTTTCAGGTTGAGCAGGTTTACTCCCAAAGTGCAAACTAAAAAAACAGGACCAGGCAAAACAAAAAACAAAAAAAAAAAAAAAAACCTACCAGTTAGGGACTTCTTCGAAACATGAATTACTAGGAACACCCACAGACCACAAACTGACCAGTACAAAGATCCCACAAATACAGAGTGAGAGAGAGAAGTATATATATAACCAGGGCACCAGGTGACATGAGTGAGACTAATCACAGAGACACAGGTGAGTGTGATCACACTGATTAACCCCACATAGCAGGAACTGGAAACAGACAGACCTCACACACAGAAAGATTGCTAATTTACTCTGCTGCTTCAATTTAAATGTGCAGAAGCTTAAACAGGTAAAATAATAATAATATTAATAATAAAAATACTCCTAGTTTAATTCTATTTTGGGCTTTTGAAACACATCAATGTAGGTTAGACTTGTGGGTGTCTGTTGTGACATAACTCTCCTTCTATGAAGTGGATCCTCCTCCATAAAGTCAATGTACCGCCATGTTTGTTTTTGAAACAGCGGGACTTCTATTTTCTACCATTTGATAACATTGTCTCAATTAAAGAAGAATGGGAAAAATAAATGGAAATATTTATACTTACGTGACTCTTAATAAAGAAAAAAACTTTTTTTCTGGGGTCCCATCTTTTAAGTCACAAACCTTTGCGACCCAAGTCAATAGACATTATTTATAAATCACAAAATAAAGGTGTACCCATTAACCATTACTGAACATTAATACGGTTATTTTATTGTTGACCGAGTGATATCTGAACACTCAAATTTTAAACAATTTCCTTTTTTCTTTTCAACATTCAATTGAACCAGCAATAATGTAACAACATAGTCAATAAAATAATTACAAAAAGATTACAAATTATTGAAAAATAATCAGAGACATAACCACAGGCGCAGCTTTTAAACTGGCAGCGATCATGAGGTTGGGTGCAGACAGCTGTTGTGATGACCCTGAACTCCTGGGAAAAATGACGCGAGATGACCCCAAAAAAAAAAAAAAATTTTTGGATTTGGAGTACAACGTATTAAGGGCACAACCAGTTGTGTGTTGTGCAAAAACGAATCAAGCCCTTCTCTTGTCAGATACAGCTGTTGTAGGTCTGCCCGTTACAACAACTGTCTAAAATTTCAATCTGTAGTCTTATTTTGTCATCTTTGCACTTTTGACTCGCCCGCTTTTAACCTACAATGGTCCATGTATCTCTTTTTCAATTTTTCATGACATTTCTGCTGCTCCCATCACTCACCATAGTAAAGAGCCAGGCTGAGCAGAGCAGAGCAGCATCGCACCTCGGTGCACCATAGATCAGCTGTGGGTGCTACTGCTGCCAATGATCAGAGGGGACTCCCAGGATTGAGCTCCAGCACAAGCTAAATGGAAAGCCAAGGCGAGATTTATAGCCACATTTTCATCCATCACCATGGGGATGTCGAGGTCTCTGGGGAAAATGTTTGACAAACTGTATGTGCTGATTTGGACCCAGAGATCGTACCTGAAAAGCAGTTTGGTCTGTTTCATTCAAACCTAACGCAACGCAGACAACAGTTCCATCATATCTGGCTTAAACCTATACGGTTGGACAAGGGTGTGACATCCAATAGTAACAGCAAAGGTCAAGGGATTAGATTGAATTTCTTTATTGAGCAGAAACGCACAGCAAGGGTATAACACATCAATGAAAGCTGTGTTTGCCATCACACCACAATTGAAGGAGCATCTCTAAACCCAAGACATTTATTTTGTGGGGCAAAACATTGAACATAATAGTACTGTAATTTCCGGACTATTGAGCGCACCTGAATATATAGGCCTCACCCACTAAATTTAACAATAAAAATAATAATTGTAAATATATAAGCCGCACTTCTCTAAAAACTGCAGGTGTCCACGTTGCAACATGGATATTTACACAGAAAGATTTTTTTTTTTTACTTTTACTTAAACTTAAGTACGTGCTTTTTTCCGAACAGTGCCTGTAACATGGCTGGTTACACGTTAGCTCTTTCCTGCTTCGGCGCCCCGACCTTAATTGGCAGACTTAGTGATCTGCTCCAGGGCTAAAGCTAACATTAGCTCTGTGGCTAACTTCCTTAAATTTGTGCTTGTCCGCAGCAGAGGTAAACAGAAACAGGGAAGTTGGGGTCTTTATTATCAGCCACATCGAGCACAACAGAACATAAACAGAGTTTTAACAGCTCCTGTATAACCAACTCACGCTTCAACATGACTCAAACTGCTTTCAACTTTCGCTACCATTTCTCTCTCACATATACACTACTAGTATAACACACAGTAGCCTGCCAGAAAAGTCATTGATGGCTAGTGAAATGAACTTCGTTAGCCCATAAAAACCCATAAATTAGCCGCATCATTGTTTAAGCCGCAGCGTTGAAAGCTTGTGAAAAAAGTGGCGGTTTATATTCTGTAAATTACGGTACATCTTTAAAAAAAATCAGAGAAGTAAAATATGTTGTTAATGAAGCACAGGATATCATCTGTTTGGTTCAGTGGAAATCATTCTTGCAACAAGAATTATTAACTCAAGGTTGTCCTGTTCAATACTGCGCCCAAATCGCAATCTCAATTCCAAAATCCACTGTATCAGCCAACCTTCCCATCTCATACATATATTTGGTATATATGTCATTTTAATATGAAGCTATTTGAAAAAACAAATCCAGCTAATCCAGCTGATGCAACATAATGTAAATATATATAGAAATATATATATATAGAAACAAAGACAATTTACAAAAAATACAGATAATTAAAAGAGAAAAAATGACAATAATCCTATTGTAAGTCAACAAAAATCACCGCTGATGGTAAACAATAAAAACAAAAACAAAAAAACTACAACTCAATTTCAATTTGAAAAAACCAGTGTATCATCAGCTACAGCTGGGCTCAAACCAGTGATCTATTGTTGTAAGGCAGGAGTACTGACAGCAACACCACAGCTGACATAAAAGTGGAAAAAAAAAAACCACTGACAGCAACACCACAGCTGACATGAAAGTGAAAAAAAACAACAACAAAAAAAAACAGTTGAAGGCAGACACTGGCACTGGTTATATCTCACTTTTCAATGGCTGCACATAGTGTTCTTGGTGTGAAACGGAGCACATTTCAATAGCACATAGTGTTCTTGGTGTGAAACGGATGGCTCTGCTTTATAGAATCCTAAATATCTTTTATTTCCTCTGTTTTCACTGTTTTCTCCATCACAAATTTCAAACGCTTTGTTTTAATTACACTGCGTTCTATTCTAAGTGCGCTGTGTCATTTGTATGCCCGGATGCTGAGCACTCCTGGCTCTGTGAAACGCTCGTCTCTTCCAACACAGGAACAAAGAGCTGAACACCTACAATAAATAATGTGCAGGAAGAACATGGCGAATCCTCAAAGTGACATTTGTTGGAGTTGGGGCCATGTGACGCGTATGAGAGTGATTATGGGTAGCAGTACTGTTACTCTACCTCTAGGTACATTTAGAGGTAGAGAATGAAGGGAGGTTGCAGTGATTGGCGATACCAGAATTTTCGATTGGATACGATACCTATCAATGTTTTGCCAGTTTTGTTTATACATCGATTCAGATATGTAGACACACTGTCATTTCTAACTGCTACCAATAGGGACAAAGATGTCTAGTTGACTTGATTCCATGGAGTAACCGCTCTCTTTCTCTCAGTGGTCACATGACATAAAAGGATCAGTTTAATTTTACTGCTACTTTACCTGGGGGTGTTGCAACACAAACACAGGTATGTAGTAAGTTACCCTATAAGATGTGGAAGAGACACATGAGCTGTTTTCATTTATTTATTAGTATTGGTACTTCATGATAGCAATTGATATTTATGTGAGTATCGGTATATTGATATCATATTCACTAGTCGTTAGTGACACATGAAAGGAGCAGATGTATAAAAAGTAAGTGTGAATCAGCGATTTCCAAAGAAAAGACAGTCTGTCTTGACAACAAAGAAACATTATGATTTTACATTTTTTTTACAGGTTCAAAAAAGTACTACATAATGTCTCGTGTCCAGCGGTGATGATGCGGCTGATCTCAAGTCCTCAAATGCCCAAAAAGCCCTCCTACGTAAGTATAAAGTTAATTAAAAATCGATACCTGCACAAAAAAAAAAAAAGATAAATTTGCTCACGCCTTTGGCACTTAATCAATGTCTCTGCTGTACCAGTGAGTATCTCGGTGTTCACTGCACTGTAAGAGAGCTTGGTTAAAGCAGTCGGTAGGAGATGAACACACCCACACGTATACACGTTTACAAAGTGTGCAAGCCTGTGATAAAAGGAAGGGTTCTAAAAAAAAACAATTTTATGCATTAAAGGATGAATGAGCACAAGTCGATGACGTAACTCACACACGGAGGCTCTTTATCCAAAGCATTTTCTGGAGCAGAGCAGGACATGGCTGGGACGGCATAAGCTCTATTCCTTATATAGATATATGCAGAGATATATTTGTACACAATATAGCCATACCAACAATTACGTTTGAAATGCTGATTTCAGAGCACAGGTTGATGTTTGTTTATCATCCAAGGGTGTGAGAATCAAGACATTTTTTAGTGTTTGATGTTATTTTTAATGCCGCGTTTTTAGATAGCGTACGGTGGCACTGCATGAAAATGGGTGGGGACGACATGCAAGAACGGTTATAAAGCGTACTCGTTCAATCATCCCTTGAGACTGGTGAGTACCTGCTATCTGCTTTAGCTTCCTCAGCTGCTGTAAACACGCTGAGAGACGTGAGAGCAGCTGTTTATGCACATGAATTTGTACTAAGGTGTGATGAATTGTACATTGAGTGGGCCCGAGGTGCATTGCTCCATGTGACTCGAGCCCTATTAACAGCATGCCTCTCAGATTTGTGAGCCTGCCAAAAGCACTGCAAGCAGAGCGGGTACGTGCAAGGCAGCTGTGATGTGCAAATCACAACATCAGCATTGGGGTGCGCATATTATAATGTGCAGTCGTTTTAGTTCGTATTGAAGTCTTCACTTGTGCCTATTGTTCAGCTAATTAAGTGATGAGTTATTCTGCTGGCACTATGTTTTATGTGAGCTGTAGTTGTTCCACAATTCTGATCCGGTGGTTGTTCTATCGTTGTATCATCGAGGATGACAAGGCGGTAGTATAGTATATCAGAGTTTCATTCCCGTGGTGCGACGCTCACCTACGCTAACAGTGTTGGCATCATGATCTATGACGTAAAGACATCAAGAGTCTGGCTTACGCTTGGGAGCCATAACGAAGGGCAAAAAGTTCTTAGAATACAAGACACATGCGAGACACTCCAACATATGGTGTACAAGTGGTGATTGTAAACGTAGCTGTTTTCTGCCTAAAGCATTGCATGACAATGTCGGCAGAAAACCTAGGTCAAACAGGAGGTCAAGAACATCGTAAACCAAGGACTCCCCGTACATGGCAACATAAACCAGCAAGACCAACACCCTGAAATGTTCTTTCTAATAACTTAAAATGTATATAGCCCCTTTAAAAAAAAACAAACAAGGTGACTTCACAAAAGCAAGAAGGGAAACGAAAACAAATGCAACACACAGGATGACAAGGGATTGTAGGTTAAAAGCCATTTTGAACAGATTTGTTTTGAGGGCATTTTGTAAGTATCCAATGAGGGGGCAATGTTTAAATCAGTCAGATTCATTGAAAAAACAGTTCACTTGCACCTTGGTTTTTTATTAATACATCTTACTCATTGAAATCAAACACCATCAAATTATTTTTTCAGTTTAATCTGAGCTAGCGCTTTAGCTAGTTTTGTCTTCGGACGTTAGCTCGCTAGCTGACCATCAGAGTCATTTATTTGCAAAGTCAAGAAAACAGAGGAACACGGGACAAACAAGGAAATTGTACAGGTACGCCTCTCTCATAGAGGTAAGGACAAACCGGGACAGGAGACTAAGGGGATTAGGGGTACGTGCACAGAAAAAGCCGAGAGTTAACAAGACGAGATGAGATGAAGATGAGAGAAGACACAGGTGGAAGATCAGGTAATTACAGTAGCAGGAATAAGAGGATGGTAGAGGGTGACATGAAAAACAGACAAGATACAAGAATCTAAAATAAAAGAGGAGAGAGAAAGAAAAAAAGGGAGAATGCGTAACACAGCCTGCAGGCTTAATGTGACAGCGCCACCACATTACCAGTTTGTGAGAAACAAGGATAGATAGATAGATAGATAGATAGATAGATAGATAGATAGATAGATAGATAGATAGATAGATAGATAGATAGAT